>NC_043701.1:110984166-111005525 GCF_006229205.1 Suricata suricatta | reverse complement strand
ACACACACAAACTGCTTGGACACTGTAGAATTCTAAGTTCCCTGACAAACCCTATTCACTATTGCATGGAATCTAAAGACTGATTTAGAGAGAAATGACAACTTCATGGTATAAAGTCTTCCTATATATGAACATGATTTACCTGCTCATCTACTTATTCTTCTCCAGTATCTCTCAATAAAGTTTTTCCCAGTAAAAATATTAAACATACTTTGTTAATTTATTCCTAATTCTTTTATAGTCTGATAGTCTCATAAGTAATATATTCCGCTTTATTACATTTTCTAGTTATTTACTGCTGATAGATTTCTACATTAACCTTATATCCAACTGAAGTTGTAAACTTTCTTATTGTTTCAAATAACTTATCTGTGTTCTTTAGGGTTTTCAGTGTAAATGTAAACATAGATGGAGATCATTCATTTTGAGGCAGTCTTCTTTATAAAGTACTTAAGCTGTATCTTTGTGCCTTCATACAATTGATGGCCCATCCATATCGATACATATAGGTATCATAGTCATTCAGTGCTACGTCACAGGTAGATTTATATTTTGATTTTTTCGTAAACCCACACATCAGACAGAAGGTTTTGCTTTTGTTTCAAAATATTCAGGGTTTTGTCTTTTTTTAGCTCACTTTTCATTACTGAATTTGAAATTGATGATTTTTGTGGTCAAAGATCTTGAGATCAAAGATCTTGACATGTCTGAGACCTCTTTTTAAAATATACTGAGGTGTTTTTTAACAGCCTAATAATCAATTTCTATAAATGTTCAATGAGTGCTTCAAATAAATGTGTATTCCTTCATTGCTGGATGTGTACATCTCTTCTAGTTTATTTTAATTCTATTTAAAACACATGGTCTATCTGTTCTAATATGTCTGCTTCTGTTCAAATCTGTTATCTTGAAGACTTCTTTTTTGTTGTTCAAATGATTTTGCTCCCCCAATGTCTTTGTGAGCAAATTCATCCCAGAAGGAGAACTGAATTGGTAGGATAGGGAGTAATTTATTATACTTTTTTATCAAATGAGTCTCTGCAGCAAAGGGACCAGCAATTTTATATTACTTTAAATATATTAAAAGAGATAAGGGAATTTGAAACAAGAAAATAGAAGAGAATGTAGCCACTCTCTCAAAAATTTGGAAGGCAGAAGGATGGACCAAGCTCAGTGGGCGGAGAACAGGTAAGCCCAAGGGTATGCACGTTTCTAAGTACAGCTGAGCCCTATCTATCTACAGAGAAAGGCAGTCAATTACTCACCCTCCCTAAAAACAATTCTTAGGTCTGATTTTCCTCCCTCTTCTAGGGCACCGTGATAAAATACAGCTTCTCCCTTAGGAGGCCTGAATGGGGTCCGAGATCCTACACTTCTAACAATCCCCCAGATGGTTTTATGCTGCTAGTCCTAGACGACATTTCAAGTACTAGGCTAGATTAAATGTCTCCAGTTTGCTGAAACTGGAGGAGCGGCCTCTTTTCATCAGGAAAAGGAGAGGGAAACCATATCAAAGCGAGTAGGAGAGGCTTAGACAAATCCACCTCGGTACAGTGACCCACAGTTGGGAGGCAACTCAAGACCTGGAGCTTCTCCCTGAAGAGCAAAGCATTCCTAACCCACACTGGGTGTCCTAATGTTAAGACCAACACCTGAGAGATGAACCCCCCCAAACATCTGGCCTTGAAGAACAATGGGGCTCACACCATGAGACCTGCAAGGCTGTGGCAAACTGAGGAATGGTTCTTAAGCAATCTGAAACAAGAAACAATCCTAAAATTTGCATGGAATCATGAATGACCCCGTATGGCCAAAGCAAGGTTGAGACAGAGAATGAAGCTGGAAACATTGTGCTCCCTGATTTCATACTATGTTACAAAGTTATAGTAATCAAAATGGTGTGGTATTGGCATAAAAACACATATAGATCAATGGGATAGAATGGAAATCCTAGAAATAAACCCACACAGATATGGTCAATTCATTTATGATAAAGGAACCAAGAATATTGATGGGGCAAAAAGAGTCTCTTCAATAAATGGTGCTAGCAAAACTGGACAGCCACACGCAAAAGAATGAAACTAAACCACTCTCTCACAGTATTCACTAAAATTAATGCAAAATGGATTACAGACTTGAACTATATATCTGATACCATAAACTCCTAGGAGAAAATATCATTTTAATTATGCTCTAGTCCAAGAACATATCTTGTGTGGTTTCAATTCTTTCAAATCTTTTGAGACTTTCATGGCCCAGGGTATTCTCTATTGGCAAACACTCCTGTGTGCACTTGAAAAGAATATGCATTCTGAGGTTTTCCCTATTTTGATGGAAAAAGTATGGTAGTCTTCCCTGCCAGTTCTCAGACCACAAGCTGATAGCAAACTAATAGATCATTTAAATTTCTTCTTACTTAGCGGCGCCTGCGCGGCTCAGTCAGTTAAGGATCCAGCTTCAGCTCTGGTCATGATCTCACGGTTCGTGGGTTTGATCCCTGCATCAGGCTCTGTGCTGACAGCTCAGAGCCTGGAGGCTGCTTCAGATTCTGTGTCTCCCTCTCTCTCTGACCCTCCTCTGCTCATGTGGTCTGTCTGTCTCTCAAAAATAAATTTAAAAAATATTTAAAAATTTTAAAAACTTTCTCCTTACTTACACAGTAGTGATAATCTGGCATCAGGTTATCAGGACTGAGTACATGCTCACAGGGAAACCTGGAGTCTACTGTGACATTGTACCTGACTTAGCCAATCTAATGCAAGAAATGAAGGTGAGGTAGGGGCATAAATCAGCTTGGCCTATCGATGCTCCCTTTAATTTTATACAGAATACAAATTGCTAATGGTAGATGAACATAAATAAACAGAAAGAGGGTTTTTTCCCTACAGTTGATCACCAAGCATGAGCAGTGATTAAAAAAATGAAAATTTCAAGTCTTTTACCTTTGACCCTGCACTGCATTCCTTTTGTCACTGCACAGGATTTTTATGAATCTGGAGAATTTCCTCTGCAGCTTATTTAAAGATCAAAAATTTTGATGCAACCTCCGTATCTGGAGAGTTATGTTTAAAAGACATTTCATATAATAAACTCTAGGTAGCTAGCTAAGCAAACACCATTCATTTTACACGAGCGTTGGTTTCAAATTGAGGAATCGGGGCGAAAACCAAAAGCACTACAGTTGCTGGCTTCTGGAACTATAAAATTAGCTAGGTAATGACATACTTTTCAGCTGATTAATTTTTTTTTCCTAGTGGGGACATCTGCTGTCATTTGAAAACTGTCCAGTATGAGTATCTGAAACAGATGGGAACAGCATGGAAGACGTCAGATTGGCTTGTGGTTCTAAATAATATTTGCTTCTTTGGATAAGCCTTCCACAGAAAAGGACTGCTATTTCCTCTCAGCTTCAGCCTTAGGTAATGGTCAGCAATCACAGGTGCAAGTAGGCTTGGCATTCTGGGAGCGCTGCCTCCCATAAAACAAAGTTTACAGGGTGCTTACTTACCACGGCTGTGACGGTCGCATGTTGTGTGATTAAACACTCGGTGGGTTCCTGGAGCTGCCAGCTGGACATGATTTGACACCCTTATTAATCTTGAGAAATGTTCCCATTTTCACCCAATTAGAAAGTTTTGGAAAAGCCCTCATGCCATGTGTCTCTGTCCCTTCCAGCAGATAATGCCAGTTGGCGGTTTTCTTTTCATTAACTGGCCTGAGCGTTTCCAAATAATTCCTGTTTGTGGTAAGTTCGTGGGTAAAGGCTGTCAATGAAAAGTGGATGCTGCCTAGGTCGCGCCCCTGAGAAATGTTGGAAATCTTTAAAGATCTCCATATTCCCTCCTGCCACAATATGGTGTGTGTCCTCTCGTGATGGGTTTCCTTCTGAAGTCTGGCCATGAGCCTCAATTCCGAGTATCTGGGGTGTTGGTACATGACTTTGCCAATGTCACGGTCATCAGCTGGGCTCTGTGGCAGAGGAACGAAAGAACATGGAGTTCTTGCGCGTAAACGTTCAGTCCTTCAAGAACAAAATTTATGTGGAGTGCCCATGATGGACTGAACCTTTTTCTAGGTGCGGATGCACACATGATTGAAAGAGTGCCTGCTCTTTGAGATCTAGCAGACTAGCGAGCCATCAGACGTGCAAAAAATAATTAAATGTAGCAAATTCTATATTTCTATAAATATTTATGAAAGAAAATAGGGTAGAATCTAGAAAAACAAGCTTTTAATTGGGTCTTTAAAGATCAAAAGAATTCATTAAGCTACAAAAGTGAAGGAATATTTTCTAGGCAGAAACAAATATATGCAGGTATAAAAATGCATTTGTAGGCATTAGACATGCATCAAATGAATGAACAGACAGAGAAGAGACATTCAAGGTCAATAGTGCCCAAACTCCATGGTCTCAGAACACTTTTACACTCTTAAATATTACTGAAAATCCCAAAGAGCTTCTTTGATGTAGGTTTTATCGACCTGTATTCACCATATTTGAAATTTAAACAGAGATAGCTTTTAAATATTTATATATTAATTCTTTTTAAAAGACCCATACAGGGGCACCTGGGTGGCTCAGTCTGTTAAGTGTCTGAATTTGTCTCAGGTCATGATCTCATGGTTTGTGGGTTCAAGCCCCACATCAGGCTCGATGCTGACAGCTTGGAGCCTGCTTCAGAGTCTCTGTCTCCCTCTTTCTCTGCCTCCCACACTTACACTCCCTCACAAAATAAAAAACATTAAAAAAAGGCATACATAATGTACTAATATAAATATTGTATGACAATAATTATACATCTGAAACAATATAAAATAGTAAAGCAGGTGGCATTATCTTATATTCTTGAATATATATTTTATTTCTGGGTTGCTAGACACCATCAGATTTTTATATCTACTTCTCCATTTAACTGGCTGCACTATGGTGTTTTGCTTGAAGTACATATAAAAAAATTTGGCCTCACAGAAATAGGTAACTGGAAAAATAATGAAACTTTCAATAGCCTCTCAAGATAATTGTAGATATTCTTCTTTAATACTACACAAAAATTCTGTAAGGGGCCCTTTCTGAAACATTTGTTGCAATGAGCAATCTGACAACTATACTAATACTTGGTTACCTTAACCAAGTTAAGGGACTTGGTTACCTAGACTTTTCATACCTGGTTACCTTAAAGCCATTGATCTGTCTTGCACTGTGAATGAACCTCTCACTCATGAATGATTTTATAACATCATATATTGGCAGCTTGAAAAATACTGGCTCACTAAGTTATATAGATCCTCTAAGTGTTGACATATTCTATTACACAATATTAAGAACCACATCGGTTCATATCACCACCAATTTCATCCATCGCAAAGATCCACAGCGGTAGGTACCTAGATACCAGTTTTCTGGAGTTCTAATTTTTGCTGGAAATCTTGAATTTTATCAGTCCTTGTCCTTAAAGCAATAAGCCAAATCTGCATACCTAAAGTTAGTCTGTCAGTCATTCCACAAAAATGGTGGTCCAGAACATAGCAGCAAGTGTAGCTTGTAGATCAAGCTTACAAATGTTTTCCCTCAAGAAAAGCATTGTGGGGTGCCTGGGTGGCTCAGTCGGTTAAGCGTCCGACTTCAGTGGGTTTGAGCCCCATGTCAGGCTCTGTGCTGACAGCCCAGAGCCTGGAGCCTGCTTCACGTTCTGGGTATCCCTCTTGCTCTTTGCCCCTCCCCCACTCACTCTCTGTCTCTCTCTCTCTCTCTCAAAATAAAGACATAAAAAATATTTAAAAAAAAAGAAAACCATTGTACTTGGGTATGCAACAGAACTACTCATTGTGTTATTCCTATTTCATCATCCAGAATATTGAAAAAGCATGACTCAAGATTTAATAAAATTAGCAAGTTTTGCTGATTCATCAAGGACATTCTTACATGAAATCAGCTAACTACCTTTTTTTTTTTTTTACCCCCTGTAAGTGGATGAGGGGAAAAAAATGCAATTGTTCTTTGTAAAGCTTGGTGCCCCTGCCCTGATTTGCACTCAGGCACCAGCAGTTTTATTCACTGTTTTTTTGGAATCATCAGCGCAAATATCAATGTCATGTAAAAAGCAAATAACCCCCAGTTTTGATTTCAACACCCCTAAAAGGGTCTTGGGTATCCTATTTTGGAATTGCTATTCTATATACAGTTATGCAGTAGATAGGAGACAGAAAACAAGAAAAAAATAAACTTCATTGAGCAATCACTATACATCAGGAACTAAAGTGTATGAGGGCTCATTTGGTTCAATATGATAAAAACTGAGAACAGGTAAACAAAGCCAAAACTGACAGTTAGCTAAGGCAAAAAGAGATTGCACTGGTTCACACAGACAAACTGAAGTCAGATTAGGGAAAACAGAAGAATTCAAGAACAACTGAAACTTTAAAAACACACATCATCAGGCCATTCTCCATGTCCCCTCCCGGCGTTGTGGTGAAGGCTGTATTCTCTGACCAGTTCTTCCCATTAAGTTGGGACTTGGCTGCCGCAAACTACTGGCTCGTCTTTCTAACTCTGTCAGCAGATTCCAGGACTCTCGCTTCCATTACTAGCTCCAATGTGAAAAATTCCAAGCAAAGACCGCATCATCTTGGGTAAAATGCCAGGATGAGGTGGGAGACGGAGAAATGGGAACAGCTTCTGGGACTGGCGGGGCCGACTGGAATCATCTGCTTGGGCTAAGGAGAGGGATGGTCCCACAAAAGTGAGATGAGAGTTGTTGCTTTACAAAGAAAGAAGTTTTTGGCAAATTAAAGGGATATCTATTACATAGATGATAGATATGGATAGATGATAGATTAGATAGATGTGGATAAATATTGAGGTAGATATTACCTATATTACAATGTATTATATTACATTATTATATGTAATATATATAATTACATATATTATACTTATTACATTACATAGATATATATATCTATATATATATATATCCCTCACAATAGATTATTAGTCAAATTGTGTTAGCCATTTTTAAAAAAATGAACAACCTAATGGTCAGAGAGTGTAGGCAACTTTCCAGCACCACAAAACTATTGATTTGGGGAGCTGAATTTGGATGCCTGGCCCTGAAGCTTCTAATTTCAACTTTGTCGTGGTCTTTTCCAGTGAGAATAGGAAAACGGGCGTGAATGATTCAAAACATAAACCCAAACATAAAGTTCAGAAAATCTGACTTTTTTCAACAGATTTACTTATTTAGTACTGCTTTCTTAGCCAAACATTAATATTTAAATGTTACCTGGCTCTGTGGGGGCTCATTTGGTTAAATATCTGTCTCTTGATTTTGACTCAGGTCATGATCTCATGGTCTTGAGACTGAGCCCTGCTTAAGATTGTCCCTCTCCCTCCCCCTCTCCCCACTTCTTAAAAAAAAAAAAAAACTAACTTTCTGATGGTGGGAAATGGTGCATTTCTCTTAAACACATGATTGGATACACAGTATAAATTTTAGGTGATAGCTTCTCCACAAAGAGTTGCTACAGTATCAAATTGTGCCATACTGATGACTACTAGTTACCGATTACTTACATGTGTTGAGATCCATGTAAGCACTTCATACACATTGTGATGATTTAACCCTTTCATCAGCCCTATTACTAGGTAAGGATCACTACTACCATTTCCTGGGTGAGGAATCAGACTTTGGGAGAGGTTAAATACCCCCACCCCGCCACAGCCACCAAATCACCCACCCATGCACACTGTCAGGATAGGCTAGGTTATACAGAGTCAAAAAGCTTGGTGGTTTAAACACCTTGTCCTCACTTTCAGTTTATTGCAGGGGTGAAGTGATGCGCTGCTCATGATTGCTCCTCAGGGACCCCCAATGATGAAGAGGCGAACACCTAAGAGGGAGATCAAATTCCGCTGGGTTTCCCTGGTTACGAAGCCTTCCTGCTGAGAAGTGACACATGACTCTCGAATGCACAACACAAGCCAGAACTCGCACACAGCCCCTCCTAACCCCAGTAGGCATAGAAAAAACAAACCCATGGGTTTAGAAGTAGAAGAACCAAAGGTATTTGACAAACAGAACAAACACCAGAAGTATCTCCTACCTCTTCTCATCTGCCTGAAAGTATGTCTGTAATCCGAATGTTCATTTCTGCCACTGAAAGCACTGTTGTGCTTTTGTGTGTGTTCTTTAGGCATGGTTTTTGGTAAATAATAGAGGGTCCCATGAATTGGTTATACACCTGGTTCCAGTTTATTACAGCTAAAGGATACTGATTAATAGAAGCCAACCGAGGAGGACCATAGCGCAGAGTCCGGGAATATTCTAAAGGTGAAGTTTCCCATTCTCCTCTCAGAGTGAGTTCATGGGAAGTTTCACTTTTCTAGCCTCACTGTGTGCTGAAAATCATGGAGCAATGCCAACTATTGGGGCTCCATCACTTCGGCATGGCTGATTTTCCACATGGTTCATCTCAGTCTCCAGCCTCTCTAAAGGCCAAGCTGAAAGTGTGACCCAAAGCCCTTACCCAGATGACATTCTCAGACCTCCTGGTATGGCCAAGCCCCACTCTCAATCCTACTGTTACACTCACATCAAGGAATGATATTCCAAGGGCTTAGAGGTTACCTAACAGGGGTCAAAGGCAAAGACCAAGGGATACCTAGGTGGCTCAATAGGTTAAGAATCTGACTCTTGATTTCAGCTCAGGTCATGATCTCACAGTTCATGAGATGGAGCCCTGTGTCAGGCTCCAAGCTGTCAGTGTGGCACCAGCTTGGAATTCTCTCTCCCCACCTCTCTCTGCCCCTCCCTCAGTCTCTCTCTCTTTCTCTCTCTCTGAAATAAATGAACTTAAAAAACAAGGCACAGGCCAAAGCTCTCCACATATAAGGCTAAATGCACATACACACACATGTATCCACACAACCATACACACACATACAGAGCTATACCCATATCTTTTACACTGAAGCCCATTCAGAAGTATTGCCCACTGGCAGAAAACAACATGAACAAAAGAAAAATGCTGTTTATTGTAGCCTCTGACAACAACTTCTGTAAATACTACCTTTTACTGGGAGGACTTTGGAAAGAAACAACAATCATCCAACTGTTTCAAGAACACATCATGCAATCTATCTACAAAGTAAAAATGAGGACACTGGTATCCTTAAAATGACAGAGCTTAATCATGAGTTTACCACTATTTTAAAGGAGCTAGAAAACTCAGCCTTACGTACTCTCCTTTCTGCTGACCTACTTGACTCATTCTCTAGAGACCCCTGGATTCACTCTGAAGTTTAGGGCATGTCACTGCTGATGAACAAATTAATGGTATAGAGGAATCAAAATCAAAATTAGTATGAAATTAGTGTCCTGCTGCTATCTTCAGGGAAAGCTAAATTTGTCAGAAGATGTCTGGATGAGAGAGAACCAACTCTGACATAAATTTGGTTTTCTTTTTCGACATCTTTTATGTACTATTGTCATTAACCCCATGCTACATCAAAAGCATAACATCTGGCCCCTTACCAGATCATTATTATATAAGATCACCGCAATATTTACAGTCTTTAAGAAATAAACGCTTGAAAAGAAAGAGAGTCTAAGCCATGAAATTGCATTGATTCCCCTTTACATTGATTTTATTTACAGTCACTGGTGGAGACTCTTGGAGAGGTGGCAGAGGCGGAAGCTGTTACATTTTACATTTTAACGTAGCTCACTTTAGGGAATTGAAGGAAAGAATATTCATCTAAATGGGCTTCAGAAAATAGTGTTGGGAAGAGCCAATATAATAAAGAAGTACCCACTCAGAAATAATCAACACAGCAAAAGTTTATGTTGTCCATAGCTCTTTGGAATTATTATTATTATATTTACTCATTTTTGAGAGAAAGACAAAGCATGAGCGGGAGAGGGGCAGAGAGAGAGGGAAACACAGAATCTGAAGCAGGCTCCAGGCTCTGAGCTGTCAGCATGGGCTCCGACATGGGGCTCAAACTCACAAACCGTGAGATCATGACCTAAGGCTGAAGACAGTCAATCGACTGAGCCACCCAGGTGCCCCTACCATTATTATGATTATTAATTACCTTTAGAGCATATCATACCAGGAAAACTTCCCAGAAAGAAAGAAAAAAGAGCAGACTTGGAGAAAGGGATACCATGGGACAACAAAAAATGTAAATGTGCATATTACTAAAACCTGTTTCCCATCAGTGTCTCTTTCTCTGATTTTTCCTAATCCTTTTTTCTGTGTGTTCCTTGTGAAAATTAAGGAAATGTTTATTTTCCAATTGATTTCTTCTGAGGGTTATAAACAGATTGTCTCCATATTGAGTTGATGTAATTAATATTTGAGAAAGACCATTTAAAATATTTGGGAAATCTAGGGCACCTGGGTGGCTTAGCTAGTTGAAGGTCCCACTCCTGGTGGCTCAGGCCATGATCTCATGGGTTCCTGAGATGGAGACCTGCGTCAGGCTCTGTGCCGACAGTGAGGAGCCTGCTTGGGATTCTCTCTCTCCCTCCCTCTCTCTGCCCCTCCCCTGCTCATGCTCCCTCTCTCTCCCTCTCACTCTGTCTTTACTGTACATACTCTTTCTCTCTCTCAAAATAAACAAATAGGGGCACCTGGGTGGCTCAGTCGGTTAAGCCTCCAACTTTGGCTCAGGTCAGATCTCACGTTCGTGGGTTTGAGCCCTGTGTCTGAGCTGTGCTGACAGCCAGCTCAGAGCCTGAAGCCTGCTTCCAGTTCTGTGTCTCCTTCTCTCTCTGCCCCTCCCGCTCTCATGTTCTGTCTCTCTCTGTATCAAAAATAAATAAAAACATTAAAAATAAATAAATGTTAAAAAATTCTTTAAAAAATAAATAAATTTTAAAAAGTATTTAAAGTATGTGAGAAACACATGGTTTTAGGACCCGGTGGCCTAAGACATACCCAATCATCATGGAGCAGAGGAGGGTAGCAAATTATAATCTAACATTATAACCCTAGGCTAGATTATGTTTGAAACAAAAATCAAACAATATCTTTGCCTCTCCAGTAAACCTGCTATTGGAAATATTGTCAATTTTGATATTTAGAATCCTCTGTATAAAGTAAATGAAATATAAAGTAGGTCTTTGTAGAAGGCAGTGTCAAGGAATGGTTTTCTAAAGCGGTGATGGTGTACTTTACCAGGTAAGAAAACTCTCCAGCAAGTCATGTTTCTCCATGTTGGTTACCAGGAAACTTTGAGCCAAAAACGTTCTCTTACCAATCTCTTGGTGGTTGTCTCTCTCCCTAAGGGGGAAGGGGGCCTTCAGCAACATGAGGAAATCCACACCGTCTATATTTAAATCTGGAAGTAGGCTCTGGAGACAGGAAGAGAATGATGCCTGGACAGTGGTGACCTGATCTCCCGACCACTGCACTTCGCTTGGCTCACCGTGCCTGAGCCTGGGCGTGCTGGAGGGTCAGTTACGAGAGTGAGCTACATGCTCAGAGAGAGCAAAGAGGAAGTGAAGCCTCACCAACAATTTCTCTTACCATGTGCTTGTTTCAGCTTCTACCAAAATCCACTGGCTCCCAAGGTCACAGAACCCCTCCCCCATTGGACATCCTTCCCTGTGAAGAAGATGACCCCTCGCTTGGATGCCTCCTTTCCTGGTGAAACTTAGTGTCTTCTGGTATTTCTCTTATACGTTTTCCTCCTCCATATTTTCTTGACTTCACTCCTTATTTTTAGCCTCCATATGCGTGTTTATATTGTAAATTGTTTCAAGTTGCTTCTCAAAGTAAAGAGAGACTAAACAGACAAGTAAATCAACACAAAAATTGAGAGCTGGGCTAATTTATAATGCTAATGAATGCTTCCTGAGGGACCGAAGGCCCAGCTTTGGATCAGATTGGCAGAGCATGTAAATACCTTATGGGTTGTAAAATTTGACAGGCCCTAGGAGATTTGGTAGAAAAGAGCACACCATTCACATGCCTTCTCCATATTAAACAATGTAAAATTATTTTTGTATCTCTGTGAAATGGCAATTCAAAGTAAGCGTAAACTCGGTCTGTTTTCTACTTTACTTTTCTTGCTTTCCTTAATTGTGATACATATTTACTCCCTCTTATAACCAGTTTCCCTGTTTTAGGTCATCTGTTTGCAAGCAGACAAAGGGAGATAGGACACACATCATCAGAAAATTGAGTCATACATGTAAATCGTTCCACAAAGGGGAAAGTCTGACGTTTTGTGCTGCTACACAATGGAACTGAAAGAAAAAATTCTATGTATTCCTCATCTTCGAATATATATTAGCACTACTTCCTTCTGATAACCTCTTCTGATCCTGTGCTCTCCCTGCAAAGGCTTGTGTGACAGAATGCTGCTGCTCAGTGGAAGATTTTCTGTTTTCCATTGTATCCAACAATCACTACATGGTAAACTGAATGGCAAAATGGCAAGGTGATAATCAAAGCTACACCCCCATCTGTTCTTATGGAATCTGAAGCTCACATTTGGCAGGATGCAAAACAACTACGATCTGATAATTACCGTCTCAGGACGGCACTCGTCCCCTGGACTGTGACTGCCACAACGGGCTATACATTCTGTTTCGGCTTCAGTTACCCATACATCGTGATTTGCTACAAATGCTGCACTTTCCACAAAGAGAAGAGAAAGGGGATTCATAAATAAGTCCTGTTCCTTTCATTCAGAACAAATGAGAATGCAGAACACAGGGAAGAATGGTCAACTCCAATGTCTTTGGTATGATTAATTACAGAAGTGGAAGTGTCTCAAAGAGACCATCCAAAAAGGAATACAATTTTAAATACATATGCATATTTGTATTACAGACTATTCTTAAAATACATTCTATAAAAATTTTAAGATTACTTATATACACACAAATATGTACAACATATACATATTGTACTATATATAGAGAGAGAGAGTACAGGTAATATTTAATATATGAATTTTGAAATATGAGTTCCATAAAATCAAAATTTTTTTCAATTCATGTCACTTTAAAACTATATATGTGTTCGTGTACAAGACAAATATGTATTTATTTATATATAGAAATATGTGTGTGGATACATAAGTATATATCCAACTACATATATATGTATATGTAAATAATGTATCCACGTGCATGCATACACATATACACACATACATACAACTATAATGCCTGATTGCATTTGAGAATCATAAGCAAGCGTTGCTGGTACAAAAATCCAGACTTCATTAAATTCACTCCATTTACTCATTTACTCATCAACAACTAATTTACTCAACAAATATGTATTAAGTTTTGTGCAAGCCATTAGGCTCCTTGGTGAATTTTAAAATGATTAAGACTGATGCTTGCCCCAAAAGAGGTTCTAATCCATTAAAGGAGATAAGACAGTTTACGAACAACTACTATGGAAGCGAGAATAATTAAGAACAACTTGTGCCAATGGAGGACTGTGCTTTCAAATAAATGGAATTTGGAAAAATATGGAGGATATGTGATGTAAAGTAGGACAGTTAAACAAGTACAGTTCCAAAAGTTAAATGAAAATTTAGAACATTTAATTCGAGTAAGTGACAAGGAATGCAAAGAGAACAAAGAAATTTTGGTTGAACTTGAGAGTCGTCGAGTTCGGTACACTGTCAGCTATGTTTTTAGGTATGATATTGATGAAGCTGGACGAGGCAATTAGATTCAGGTGGCAGAGGATCCTAAACATAGGACTGAAAGGCTGTCTTCATTTAAAAGCAGAAGAGGGTCATTGAAGTCTTCAGATAACTCAGTGAAACAAACAAGTGCCTCTGTGAGCTGTATCCAGCGGTGGCATGGCCCATAGATGGGTGTAAGAAGCCACCGAACGGGAAGGTAGTATTGGAGGCGGCATGGAAGTAGTAAGAGGTTGGATAATAGTGCTGAAAAGTAAAGAGGCAACCTGTGTGTGCCTGTGTGTGTGGGTTGTCCGCACGTGCCAAACACACACATGCAATGCGTGTGGCATCAGGTTCTGTGACATCTAAGGAACACATTGCTTTTCTGATATTAGAGGCTTAAGAGAAATAAAAATTAAATTATTCTAAGATTCATGCCTGGGCAACTGAAAATACAAAAATGTCATTAACAGATGTTGTATAGGGACATCAAGAGGAGAACAGTTCTATAAAAAGGAGGGAAAAGATACAAAAAGGATGATTCGAAGGAGCACATGCCCCCCAATGTCTAGAGCAGCTCTATCAACAATAGGCAAATTATGGAACGGGTCCAAATGTCCATCGACTGGTGAGTGGATGAAGAAGACGCGGTATATGTACAATGTAAAATTACTTGGCAATAAAAGAATGAAATTTTGCCATTTGCAACAATGTGGATGGAACTAGAGGGTATTAAGCTAAACAAAATAAGTCAGAGAAAGATAAATATCATATGATTTCACTCGTGTGTGGGGTTTAAGAAACACAACAGATGAACATGGGGAAAGAAAGCAAAAGTAATATAAAAACAGGAAGGGGAACAAACCAAATGAGACTCTTAAAAACAGAGAACTGAGGGTGGATGGAGGGGTACTGGATGGGAAGATGGCTAAGTGGGGGACGGGCACTAAGGAGGGCACGTGCTGGGATGAGCCCTGGGTATTAGGTGTAAGTGATGGATCACTGATTCTACTCCTGAAACCAGTATTCCATGATAGGTAACTAATGTGGACTTAAATAAAATTAAAAAGCAAAAACAAAAGTAAAATTTTAGAAAGAAGAAAAGATAAAGGAGGGAAGTTCTGGATTTAAGGAGGAAAAGTCTATTTACTTAGTGGTTCCTTTTGCTTCATTAAAAATGTCGAGGCAGGACACAATGCCTCTTCTGTGGGCGAAAACTCCTATTTTCCCTTTGATGTGCTTCTTTCAACAATTCTCACCTTCACTCTGAAACTGTTGATAATTGGATCTGATCCACTGAAACTTGCCATCTCCTGTTTTAGACGTTTCTCACCGCTCCTCCGCTGAAACCCCAGGACGCTCCAGAGGAGGAACGTTTTAGAGCTTCACAAGAGGCCAACCAGGCGTCACGATGATAGAAGCCGACAGCTGGGAGAGGCCCCGGGTGGAGTCTGCAGCATCCCACCCCATTTCGCAGTTGGCCCTTTTCTTAGGCTCATTTGTCCAATATTTCTCTTCCCTATCATGCTGTATCTGAATCTACGAATGAGGTCCTTCTGTACTTTGGGGGGGCTGCTATGTTCCTGAGCCAATCATGTAGGACATGAGAAGCATAATAATGGCGGCACTAGGTCCAGTGTGTCAACATGTGACCGAGACTAAACTTCCAGTTTCTCTCTGACCCTCCCGCCTCCCTCTTCTGCGTAGGAAGACCCTTGGGACTCTGTGGTGCCCGCTTGAACAATCCAGGATTATCTTCCCACCTCAAGACCCTCCACTTAATCACCCCTGCAAAGTCCTTTTTGCCAAGAAAGGCCACAGTTTTGGGATTAAGACATGGATATCTTTGGAGTGGAGGTGGGGGCATTATTCTGCCTGCCCCTTAAAATCCCTAGTGCTTGAACCCAGGAATCTGCACCTTTAGGGGCTCTTTGGGTTATGTTTACGCAAGAGTGGAGGCCTAAGGATTAAGAGCCTGAAGAGTCAAAAGATTTTGAAGCCAGACTTGTGGCCTCTTTGGCAAATGTAATTCTTTCTAAAGTGTGGTAGGTTTCCTAGCTGTGGGCTTACAATCAGCCCTATTTGCCATTATCCATGATCAAATTACCTTTCTAGGAATAGATATTATGTCTCCATTTTTTCTTTTATATTCCTCACGCTCTCTCTGCCTCTCTGGCTCATGGGCAGTGAGCTCCAAGCCACCTGAACTGGCTGGGTAAAGCAGGCAGGGGCCTTAACTCCCCCTGTTTGGGAATTAGGAGCATTTGGTTTTCCAACTGCACAACCCTATATATCCCAACTTTTTCTATTTTCCCTTCTTTTTTTTATTTTTGAGAGATAAAGAGAGATGGTGTGAGCAGGGGAGGGTCAGAACGAGAGGGAGGCACAGAATTGGAAGACAGTCTCCAAACTCTGAGCTAGTTGTCAGCACAGAGCCCCATGTGGGGCTTGAACCCACGAACCATGAGATCATGACCTGAGCTGAAGTCGGACGCCTAACCGACTGAGCCACCCAGGCGCCCCTATTTTCCCTTCTATATATGTCCTCAAACCCATGAATTTTTCTTGGAGCTCACCTTCTATGAAAGATGCAAGCAAAAGCAGGAAATAAAGTCAATACAATAACCCTTTCCAACTACTTCTCCTGGGGCTGTAGGCTGTCACATGGTCTGCCTGTGATTTAGGATGGTGGGTGTTTTGCCAAATGTGAGTCCAAGCTTTGCCAACTTCTCAGAGTATAATGTGTGTAATACGACAGTTCCCGTCATCCAACAATTAGGTGAGTGTCTCATATCACATTTAGAGCAGCATCCTACTTCAAGATGTCTCTTTCTGTATTAGGGTACACTGAAGGAGCAAATAGACCTAAAATATGTTGTATAGCTCATTGCAATAGAAATGTCTTGCTTTACGATAGTCTGATGCTTATGTCCCTAGTCATCAGTGGTTTTCCTCCAGATGGCGATTTAGAGACCTATGTTCTGTCCACCTGGGGGCCACAGCATCCTCTAAATTCTCACTCATCCTAGACTGCATCCAACCAAGAGAAGGAGAAGAGAGAAAGGGAATGATACCAAGATCAATAATAAATAAATAAAATAAATGACACCAATCATTTCCATTGGACCCATCTAATTTCAGTTAAATCAGGGAAATGTAATCAATCCCCTCTTAGAGGAAGAAGTAGTAGTTTGTTTTGCTTCTGGTAAACAGCTCACAGTCTCTGTTGTACCAGCAAATGATTACTGATATGCCTTCATTTAGGTTATTTGTTATAGCTTGCAAATAAATAGAAAACTTGCTTCAGCCCACGTAAAACTATTTGTATATATTGCACATAGCCTGAGACACAGCAAAAAATTTAGCAAATCTATTCTAATAAATTTTTTTTAAAAATTTGGGTCAGACTCTCGCTTCTAAAAATGTAAGGAAAAAAGAACTTTCTCATCAGGTCTTCAGAAACCTTATTCCCCGTAGCCCCACCCCACATACCCCACAAACTGTCACACTATGGATGGCGACGCACAGAAGCAGCCCCTGAGCTGTGCTGCTCCAAGGTGTTCTCTGAACCACCAGAGCCATAAAAGCATCGACAAGACATCTCAGAGTAGGAAGGGTCATTCCAGTCTACCCTGCTCTTCCCTTTGCATTGGTCCCAGGTTCCGGGGGGTCTAGTGCAGATTTAGGGACTGGAATATGTTGGGGTACTATCTCCACTCAGCATTTATCCTCTGCTGAACCTCACTGATTCACTTGTTTCTTTTTACACTCTATTAGTTTCTCATGCCTGCTGGAACAAATTATCACCAATGTGGTGTTGGCTTAAAACAAAATGGAATTTATTCTCTCGCACTTCTGGAAGGCAGACGTTGGAGTTAAGTACCACCAGGCTGAAATCAAAGTGTTGGCAGTCCACATTCTATATTCCTAGAAGCTCTAGGAGAAAATCTGTTCCTTATCCCTTCCAGTTCTAGTGGCTTCCAGCATTCCTTGTCTTATGCCACATCATTCCAGTCTTAAAATTCTCTCTGTTCTGACTTGACATCACCTCCCTTTCTCTGTGTTGTCAGATCCCTGCTTCTCTGTCAGAAGGACACTTACAATGGCACTTAGGACCCACCCAGGTAACCCAGGATAATCTCCCTATCTCTATTTTAAGAGCCTTACTTAACTGCATATTCACAAACATTTTCCCAAATAAGGTAA
This sequence comes from Suricata suricatta, assembly GCF_006229205.1. Lineage (NCBI taxonomy): Eukaryota > Metazoa > Chordata > Mammalia > Carnivora > Herpestidae > Suricata > Suricata suricatta. The sequence goes on along the minus strand of NC_043701.1, from coordinate 110,987,659 downwards.
CATCTGTCCTCAAAAGATTCGCCTCCATTTCTAATGCAAAATGTATTTACCCACTGTTATCACCCCTCATAGTCTCTGACCATGACAGTATCACCCCAAGTCTAAAATCCCATCCAACTGTTGTCAGCTCCAAAGTCTCAAATATCATCTAAATTATTAAACCAAATATAGGTGAGACTCTGGGTGTGATCCACCATGGGGTAAAATTTTTCTCTGCGGACGTCTGAAGCTTGAAAGCAAGATTTTTATTCTAGAAACCCAAGTGTAGAACACATGTAGTACAGCAGTTCCATTCCCATTCCAAAAATGGAAGGAATAAAGGAGTCATCCGTTCCAAGCAATTTCCCACTCCAGTAGGGAAAGTACCACTAGGTTTCAACTCCTGGAAATAAGCTGCTATCACTCACACTTGTGCCCTCTCTACCAACAGCTTCACCGTCTGGGCTCAAGACTTTGCCCTAGGATGTTTCCCTCTTTCTTGATGTATCCATAGCACATGTTTGCAGCAGACTAGTTTTATAAACCTGTTTCCATATCTATAAAATTTTAGAATCTAGACAGTCTTCTTTTAATGCATCTTGTCCCTGCCTTACTCAATCCAAGTGTTTCTGATGATGTAACATTTCCAAGAACCTTGAACTTCTGATGTGTAGGAATGTCATGAGAATTTACCCCATTAGACAAGACAGTCCTCCACAGATGCTTCGCGGATAGTCACGTCTCTGCTCCTGGCTTTTGCTGAAATTGTTGAGTGAGTCCATGAGTCACATGCCTAGTATTGTCACCACCAGCAAAATCTTTGGCCTTCCCTCTAAACCACGCTTTCCTAACAGTGAAGTGCCTAATATTAGCATTTTCTGCTATCTGCATTGGTGCAGAATTTGAATTTCAGCAGGTGATGCTTACTTTTTGTCTGACAGTCCTTTCCTCTCACATTTTATCACACGCAGCAAGGAGAAACAAGGAGGTACCTTCAATGCTTGACTTGAAAATCTTCCCGGCTGAATATCCAAGTTCATCACTTACATGTTCTGTTTTCCACACGCCTGTGGGACACAATTCAGGTGGGCTTTCGGCCACAGTGTCAAATCACAATTTCCTCATTTCCTTCTGAATTTATTCAAGGTCTCTAGATTTTTCAGTCAGGTCCGTCATTCCTATTTCTTTTCCTAGGATCTACTCACTACCCAATTCTGAATACCACATTTTAAGGTAGCTGATACAGCAGCATGCCACTTCCCAGTACCAAACCTGTTGTCATTTCCTGTGGTCACTGTAACAAATTACTGCACATCTGGTGGCTTAAAAGAACAGAAAATTTCTCTCTCCTAGTCTCCGAGGCCAGAAGTCCAAAATAAGTATCACGGAGCCTATCACTGGTTGGCAAGGCCACACTCCCTCCCTCAGGAGGATCTAGGGGAAACTCATTCCTTGCTTCTTCGAGCTTCTAGTGGCTGTTAGCATTTGTCATTTCTCTCCAATGTCTGCCTCTGCCTTCACATGACCTTCTTTTCTTCTGTCTGTAAAATCTAGCCTGCTTCCCTCTTCTGAGGACTCTGGTGATGGTGTTAGAGCCCATCCACAAACCAGTCATCTCTCATCTCAAGATCTTTAATTAATCACATCTGGAAAGATGCTTTTTTCCAAATGAGGAAACATTTACAGATTCCAAGGATTAGGACCTGATATCCTTGAGAGTAGTACTATTTTCAACCTACTACATATATGTCCAACATTTAATTTTCTACTTCAGAAAAACATAAACACTAGAGGCTGGGGTAGACCAGGTGGCGTGTTAAGCATGGGCTGTTTGCCAATCAAAATGCATCCAAGTCCCCACTTTAATCTCTCCCCAGAGATTGGATAAAAAGCAAGAAGAAATCAGTCTTCTTTCCCTTTTTTGCTTACATGTCATAAAAATGAAAAATAGATGAGAATTCCACATAGAACCAAATTATATTGGAGATGTACCTGAGTTTTTACTTGAACGTTTACTCAAAGGAGTTGAGTATATCACTGAAGGTGAAGTAAGACCCTTGCTCTCTGGTGTGACTCACCTGTTATAATCTCAGACAGTGGTTGGCTTTCATTTTCAGTTGGGAATCATAGACTCCCAGAGGCAAAAGCAGTCCCTGAGATTGTCAAATCTAATTCCTTTGCTTTATAGATGAAAAACATGGTCTGGAAGGGGGAAGTTTCTTGCCAAAGTCACAGTCAGTTTGCAGAATTACTCCATTGTTCCTTTTTGCCTTCTTTTAGCATCCTGACCCTTTCAGACCTATTGTTAGGATTCCTTTCTTCATTGTTGTGCAGATTGGCAGTGTATCATTCTAATCATCCCTAATATAGAAAGGTCTAGATATTGCCTTCTAAATTCTCTATTCACCTTTAGACATATTAATAACTCTCCCCCAGAATCCACTTCAAATATGTGGGGTCAGGATAGACAGGGAATATAAAGAAAAAGGAAGAAGAAAAATAAAGGAAGTTGCTACTACAAGAAACAATATCTGGCCAGGGGATCACCTTTACCTCTTTAATAAGCCTAAATTTTATTTTATTTTATTTATATTTCAAGTTTTTATTTAAATTCTTGTTAGTTAACATATTGTGTAATATTAGATTCAGGAGTAGAACTTAGGGGTTCATCACTTACATATAACACCCAGTGCTCATCACTTAATGCCCATCCCCCATTTAGCCCACTCCCCACCTCACCTCCCCTCTAGCAACCTCTCAGTTTGTTCTCCATAGTTAGGGGTCTGCTTTTCTGGTTTGCCTTTCTCTCTCTCTCTCTCTCTCTCTCTCTCTCTCTCTCTCTCTCTCTCTCTGTTTTTCCCTTTTGTTCATCTGTTTTGTTTCTTAAATCCTACATATGAGAGAAATATGAGGTCTTTATTTTGAATAAGTCTACATTTTAAAATAATGTTAGAGTAAATAAAGTGACAAGTAACTCAACTTTGAAAATTTTAAAAAACTTAAAATATTACCTAACGTAGGGGTGCCTGGGTGGCTCAGTCAGTTAAGCCTCCAACTCTTGATTTTGGCTGAGGTCATGATCTAACAAATCATGAGATTGAGCCCTCAGTTGGGCTCACTGCTCACAATGTGGAGACTGCTTGGGATTCTCTCTCTCTCTCTCTCTCTCTCTCTCTCTGGTTCTCTTCCTCTCTCTCTCTCACTCAAAATAAATAAACTTTAAAAAATATATTACCTAGTATAGAGGGTATAATGCTAAGTGAAATAATCAAAGGGGAAAAACGAGAGAGAAAGAGAAACAAACCAGGAAACAGACTTGTAACCATAGAGAACAAACTGATGTTCACCAGAGGGGAGTGCTGGGGGATGGGTGACAGAGGTGATGGGCGGGGGGGGGGGGGGGGGGGGGGGGGGGGGGGGGGGGGGGGGGGGGGGGGGGGGGGGGGGGGGGGGGGGGGGGGGGGGGGGGGGGGGGGGGGGGGGGGGGGGGGGGGGGGGGGGGGGGGGGGGGGGG
>NC_043701.1:110961464-110984066 GCF_006229205.1 Suricata suricatta | reverse complement strand
AAAATAAAATAAAATAATAGTCTTTAAAATCATTCTCTGAAGCCCTTATGGAATCAGATATGTTATTCCATACTAGAGATTTATTTGCATAAATCTTGGAGAGATGCATTACCTGTGAGGGTCCCTTCAGAAAGCGTAAAAGAGACTTAAGTATATATCAAAAATAGAAACATAATAATCCATGACATTGTTTATCTCTTTCCCTGGTGTTTACATGCTAGCAACCTATTCATGCATCAAAAACACTAATCAATTCAACTCACCAGTTAAAACAAATTGAAATTATCAGCACAGCTCTGGAAAATAAGTGAATGAATGACATGCCAAGTTTTCTGTCTATGTAAGCATTCCAAGGAGCGCCACTTTCTCCCTGGGCTGTAGAAGAGCATTTCTAAACTCAGCCTCTGTATTTATTTCTGGTTGGATATGACCCAGAGTTACTTTGCCAATTCTATAGGATTTATTCTATATTTTGGACATACCTTTACTGAATGTCAAGCTATTGATGGTTTTGGACCCTAAGAGTGAACCAGTATATTACCAGAGAAATAAATAAATAGAATGGACTCTGAGATGGTGGCAAGTGACTTTAGTCTAGCTGTCCATATAGGGGGTGACAGAAAAGCCATTGGAGAGGAAAGGTGAATACAGAGAGGAAAAGAGAGAGGCTTTTTTTTTTTTGAATGCCTAATGTATTCTGTGCCAACCACCATGGTATTTATTTTATCTATAAACCTCCCTTTTCTGTCCCCTCCCTATGCCATCAGTGGAATGAACATTAGGATGTCCTTTTCTTGTCCAGCTTTTTCACTGTAAAAGCGAGGTCTCAGCAATTCTCTTACCTTCTTGGGACTTCAGTTTCCTCATCTTGTTAAATAAGGATTTGCACCGAGCCCTGGCTAAGGTCTCTTTCAGCATGTATGACCTTCAGGGCCTTCGATACCAGTGGCCACAGTCCTAGTACCTGTTGCTTCAGTAAATTCCCCTCCCCGCCAAACTAGAGATTTACAGCGCACCCATTCCTGCAAAGGTGGGGCAATGGGTTACAAACCTGATCATTCCTATTCAGAAGTAGCTTCTCCTAAGACACATTTTGAAAAAAGTTACATTCTATCTCCTTTGTTAAATTACTTTGTGACCTCCCCCCCAAAACAGACAGAATATATCATAATTTGGATGATGTCAGTAATACAGACAATTATTTAACATATTGCTGTATGTTCTTATCTACCATTCATCTTCTCCTATAAGGAAAATGCATCCAAGGTACTAATAGCATTATTAACAATCATGACCTAATTACAATAATAAGGTAGTACACCTAGCAATGGCAGAATATATACTTTTTAAGTGCACATGGAACATATACCAAAATTCATCATATGCTGGGCGATAAACAATTATCTGTATGACTTCATTCATACAGGACATGGTTTCAATTATATACAATATAATTAAGCTGGAAATAGGAAACGACAGGTTATAAGACAGCTCCGGTATTTGGAATTTAGGCATCTACTTCTATACATTTAGGAGTGAGACATAAATCAGTGAATGATCTCAGTATGATAGAACTTGTATGATGGAACTATGCATTTTATGAAGAGAATATGTAGAGCTTGAAATGGGTATAACAGAAACATAAAAAGAAGTATAATCAACCATTCAAGCATGCATTTCAAGAAGTAAGAATATGGATCAAAGAAATAAGAGACATGGGGCGCCGGGGTGGCTCAGTCAGTTGAGCATCCAACTCTGGCTCAGGTCATGATCTGGCGGTTCGTGAGCTTTGGTCCTGCACCGGGCTCTGTGCTGGCAGCTCAGCGCCTGGAGCCTGCTTCCGATTCTGTGTCTCCCTCTCTCTCTGCCCCTCCCTGGCTCACACACACACACTCACTCTCTCTCTCTCTCTCTCTCTCTCTCTCTCAAAAATATACATTTTTAAAAATTTTTAAAAAGAATAAACATTAAAAATTTAAAATAAAAGAAATAACAGATATTAAAACAGATATCAATGATGGAGAAAACCAGTAGAGGAAAACAACAAAACATAAAGATGGTTCTTTGAAAAGACTGAAAAATTAGATAAACTCATGGCAAGAAAAAAAAAAAGAAAAACTAAAATCACTATTATTATAAATGTAAAACCAGATATCATTATGGACCACACAGATAGGAAAAGGATAACAGCTGATTACGAATGTAGGTAACCAAAATAAATGTGAAAATGTAACCAACAAAACACAACAAATCTAACACAAGAGGGATAGAAAATATAAGTATATGTATATCTGTTAATTAAATGCATATGTAAGTTAAAACTCTGTCACAGAAGAAACTCCAGACCCAAAAACATGCACAAGATTTTCACCAATGTTATAAAATCTCTTCCAGGCAATATCAAAAGTAAAAATACTTACTAACTTGTTTTGGGAGACCATGGAAATCTTGATGCCAAAACGTGACAAAAAACATTAGAAAAAATAATAATTATAGGCCAATCTTTCTCATAAACAGAGATGCAAATGTCATAAACAAAATATTTAGAAACAGAATCAATTATATACATATAAAGGATAACTTATCATCTCAATTGGAGGCTTGTTCCAGGTGATTTTTTTTATATAAAATCATTCTACAATCTATTTGTGATACTTATTCACTAAAGGAAAGATTCTTATTTCTTATAGTATTTGCAATATGAGGAAATTTTTATCATATACAAAAAAATATTTTAAAATTCAACACATTATTTTTTTACATAAATTGTCAACAAATTAGGACTAGAATAAAGCACTTTCCTTAGCAAATGCCATACTTAGTGCTAAAATACTAGAGCCTTCCTTCAGATGTCAGGAACAAGACAGAGTCCCACTATCAATACTCCTATTCAATATGAAATGAGAATCCCTAGACATTTCAATGAGAAAACAAAAATAGAACATGATATGGATTATAAAAAAGACATGAACTCTAAAACATTTTATATATAGAATCCCCCAGGGGCCGCGTGGGTGGCTCAGTAGGTTAAGCGTCTGACTTTGGCTCAGGTCATGATCTCACAGTTTGTGGGTTTGAGCCTCACATCCAGCTCTGTGCTGACAGCTCAGAGGCTGGAGCCTGCTTCGGATTCATTCATTCTCTCTCTCTCTCTCTCTCTCTCTCTCTCTCTCTCTCTCTCTCTCTCTCTCTCTCCCCACCTCCCTCCCTTAACTCATACTATGATCAAAAGTCAGTTTTGGGGGTACCTGGGTGGCTCATTCAGTTGTGTCCAGCCCTTGGTTTCAGCTCAGGTCAAGATCTCACAGCCCGGAAGTTGAGCTCCAAGCTAGGCATGGAGTCTGATAGGACTCTCCCCAACCCTCCCCCTCCCCTGCTTACCTGCTCATCTCTAAATGAGTAAATACATAAAGAAATTAATTAATTAGAATGTTTACAAAACTACATTGATAAAAGATTGGAAGATAGTCTACCCTTGATAAATTGTCAACAAAGTTTTTTCCTCATTTGCCCTGAAAAGAAACAGTTCCTATGTTTTGTGCTTTGCTTTTATCAGGTCTTCGATTACTTAAGAAAACTGAATCTTCTTAATATTAAAAGAGTCAAGTTTTGCTAACAACTGAACAACTATGTAAGCCTCTGTAGAATCTCATATTGCCATAAGAAAACCTTCTAGTATTTTTCCAACAGAATTTCCAAAATTCAAAGTCTAAACCAAGTCTTCTTGACTAAAGAGGCTTGTTTATTTGGTATGGGAAGCATTATCCACGAAGCAGTGACAAACCTTCTTAGGCTACGCTGTATGGGAAAGTGCTATGTCTTGTCTAGAAATCATTTGTAAGCTCTAAAGTTCTAATATGTCCTGGTATAGTGTCACCTGTATTTCTGATTATTGAGATGTTGTGTGTCACAAAAATACGACAGCCAGCAAGGGATATGAGGTGTCATGCTGGTGTCAAAAGAAACAGCCCATATTTGGAAGGAAACTATAAAATACTTAGGAGTGTTATTTCTAGGGGACAATGCAGTCTTCCTTAAGAAAGAATACCAGTATGTCAGCGAGCCTCACCAAGAACCCACAGATGGCATGGGTTTTGAGAAATGACTGGATTTTGCCACATCTGGATTCCTAACTTTGGGCTAATTGCAAAACCCCTTTATAATAAGTTTCAGGGACCCAAGACAGACTTATTTGAGTAGAATAAAGCATGTAACCATGCCTATTCTAGTTATAAATCTCTTGAAAGGAGTCCCCTGTCCAATGAAGAAGTCTGGATACATTGGTTTACACAAGGCGGGGTAGTTGTAGTGAGGGTGAAGTGGTAGAATTCTGGGCGTATTTTGAAGGCAAAACTGGTGACATCTGCTGAAAATACGTTAAAAGACTGGGCAGAATAAAAAAAGCAACCCCTTACAATTAGAATTACCTAGCCAAGCTCTGGGAAAGGCGTAGAGCTCAGAAGGGTGCCCTGGAGGCGCTCTGTCCTAGAAGTAACTGCATCAGGCAATGGAGAGACAAACGGAATCTCTGAACTGGGCTAATAAGGGTCAGAGTCGGGTGCTGCCAAGAATGGGAGCCACCGCGTGCTCCGAATGGGTTCTCTGGAAGGACAGAACGGGCTAACAGCGCCCTGAAAAAGAGCCTCACAAAACTGTGCCGAGAAACACAGGAAACTGGTTGGAACTACAGCATAATTCTCACCAGGAAAAGAGCCACGCCAAAGAATAAACTCAACTTCAGCCCGTTCAAAATGGCCTATGGGAGGCCCTTTCCTTAAAGGCTCTGGTTCCTTCCTCACTGCCAGGTCTGGAAGTTTCTTTGGCTATGAAGCATATAATCAACCTTCGAAAAGTGGGGGAGGCACTCCACAAGAAACATTTTTTAAATGTTTATTTATTTTCGAGAGAGAGACACACACAGAGTTGAGCAGGGCAGGGGGCAGAGGGAGGGAGCCACAGAATCTGAAGCAGGCTCCGGGCTCTGAGCTCCAGGCTCTCACGAACCGTGAGATCATGACCTGAGCCGAAGTTGTACGTTCAAACTGACTGAGCCACCCAGGTACCCAAGGACAGAAAGAAACTTTTGGCCTCTCGCCACTTACTGAAACCAGGCCTCCCCCATATGAACTTGAGAACTGGGTGTACTTCAAATCTTTGAAAAGCGGGTCACCACAGGACTAACCGCACCCAGTTTAGACAGTCTCCACCTAATACTGTTTTCCTTTTTTAACGCTTATTTATTTATTTTGAAAGAGAGAGAGAGCACTCATGAGTGTGAGTGGGGCAGATAGAGAGGGAGATAGGAGATCCAAGCAGCCCGATGTAGGGCTCCAACCATGAGATCATGACCTGAGCAGAGTTGGATGCTTAACCAACTGAGCCACTCAGGTGCACCCCCACCTACAACTCTTTTTTTTGTTTGTTTATTTTTAAGAGAGAGAGAGCAAGCGAGTGAGCGAGCTGGGGAGGGGCCAACAGAGAGGGAGACAAAGAATCTGAAGCAGGCTTCAGGCTCTGAGCTGTCAGCACAGAGCCCAACACAGGTCTTGAACTCACAAACCCTGAGATCATGACCTGAGCCAAAGTTGGACACTTAACCAACTGAGCCACCGAGGTGCACCCCCCACCTAGAACTCTTAACCACACATTCTTCTCTAAAATTAGTGGGAGTTGTCCTGTGACTCCACCGCTCTTGAATGAAACAGATTCCCTCCCCCTGAAACTCTGGAAGAAGTGCTACCAACAACAGAGGACCACAACAAATACACCTGTGAGTTACTTGCTGACCTCAAACTTCTGTTCCAGCATGCCTCTCAAGATCAGGAAAGCCCCAGTGGCCAGGGGTACCTATATTTGGACTATAACAATTTCAGTCTAATACCCCCTCTGCTTTCCTGATTTCTTCTGTCTTAATGTTTGCTGTCAGTGAGTTAAATCATTTGCTCTGTGACCATTCAGTAATGAACACCACAGCTCATTGTCTATCCGTGGCAAAATGAAAAGTGTCCTGGCCTTCTTGGCTCTGCTCACCAGGTGATGGAGGCTGGGCATAATAGCCCTTAAGATGTTAAGTTGAACACTTTGCTAATATTGGTTTTCGTCACCAGGATATCTTTTTTTTTTAATTTTTAATGTTTTATTTTTGATACAGAGAGAGACAGAGCATGAGAGGGGGAGGGGCAGAGAGAGGAGACACAGAACCGGAAGCAGGCTCCAGGCTCTGAGCTGTCAGCACAGAGCCTGACGTGGGACTCGAACCCATGAAGGTGAGGTCTGACCTGAGCTGAAGCCGGAGGCTTAACCGACTGAGCCACCCAGGCGCCCCATCACCAGGATATCTAAAGCTATAAACACAGTGGAGCACCACTGGGAACTAAAATCCCCAGTGAGTAGAAGTAATAACCTAGCAAGGGTGGATGGGATAAAAGGCTGTTGGATGTGCCACCAGCACCCACAGGTCAACACGGATGGCCTATATACCCTCTGACCTGGAATGGCCTTATAATACACTGACTCGGGACCTCTTGTTAATAGAGGAAGAAGGGTCTGTACAGTCATTAACGCTTTGTGCTGACCCGGATTAATACCTCAGGTGTCATCAAAGTAAATATTAAGAAAATCTTGAATCAAAGGGCGCCTGGGTGGCTCAGTTGGTTAAGTATCTGACTCTTGGTTTCAACTAAGGTCAGGATCTCATGGTTCATGGGTTCAAGCCCCACATTGGACTCCTCACTGAGAGTGCAGAGCCTGCTTGGGATTCTCTCTCTTCCTCTTCCTCCTCTTCTTCGTCTTTCTTCCTCCCTCCATCCCTCTCTCTTTTCTCTCTCTCCCCCCCTCCCTTGGACCCTCCCTCACTCATGTGCATACACGCTCTCACATGCTCACTCTCACTCTCTCTCTCTCTCAATAAATAAATAAAGAAGAAGAAGGAGGAGTAGTATAAAACAGAGGAAACTCCTAGAAGCTTTTGCCTGCCAATCTTACCTTTTAGACCTTAACTAACAAACTGCTAGAACAGGAACATTTGAGGAAGACACCAGGGCACATGAATCAGAAAGTGCCTTGGCCTCCTTATAATGTTAATATCTCCCTTTGAATGTTCCTCCAAAGCCCCAGTAAAAGGAGTCTGTTTTCCCCTCATCTGGAGGAATCACAGCCTTAGAACTTATTCCCTGTGATCTCCTTATTGTAACAAATAAATAGAACTCTGTGAGGCCACTCCACCTGGAGTGTCTCTGGAGCGGACCCACTCTAGTCCGGAAACTTAAGCAGTGACCAGCAGGAATAGGAAGTTAACGTGAAATACAAGGTAACTAATTTGGAAATGCTACAGACAAACTGATAATAACGTTCAGTGTATTACGATCCATTAAAATCATCACCTATCAGTTTCTAAACATATACATTCAGACTTCATAATTGGAAACAAAACTACAATTGTTATTTTATTGATTCTGTGTGTCCATTAAAACTGTGGAATGAGAGATGCCTACTCAGTGTCTAGCAATGATCTTATAGTATACAGCCTCCTCTAATTTCACTTTAAATTCTTTCAGCTTTTTCTGTTTTATTTTGTTATATTTTGTATAGTTTAGTTTTTATTTTGCCATAGTAAACAAATGAGGGCTCATTTGTTTTCCAAAGCTGCCTTTGTCCCTGCATTACTATTCCTGGTGATGACTTTCAATGTCAGACTTTTTTTTTTTTTTGAAGTGCGTACAAACCATGTAATATTTCTGGAATCAAGATTCTATTAGAGTTTGACACTCCCTTTCTACTGTATGTTGCATAAAATGTAGGAATGTTGACTATAATCCATAACACAGGGTACACACACATAGATGAAGCAAGTGAATCTGGGAACAATGAGGATTTTGTTTCAAAATCCAAAACAGGAAAGTACGAGGAGAACAGAAAATACTAAATTTTAACAATCAACTTTATTGAACCCATGAGGTTGAAGTTCAATGGTAGGCAACACTACAGCATCTGATGTGAGATTTCATCAACTAATGACATAAGGTCATTAACGTGTTTACAGAATTTTATTTTTTTTTATTTTTTTTAATGTTTTTATTTATCTTTGATACAGAGAGAGACAGAGCATGAGAGGGGGAGGGGCAGAGAGAGAAGGAGACACAGAACCGGAAGCAGGCTCCAGGCTCTGAGCTAGCTGTCAGCACAGAGCCCGATGCGGGGCTCAAACCCACGAATGTGAGATCTGACCCGAGCCGAAGTCGGAGGCTTAGCCGACTGAGCCACCCAGGTGCCCCTAACATGTTTACAGAATTTTAAAGCACAGCTAGCTCTCTGAAAAAACTTTTTCAGAATTAAATAATATCGTCTAGTAAAAAAGTCACATATTAGGCCTCTAAAACTAAAAAAAGTAAACCAAGAAAACAAAAACATAATTTAAACTTATACCATTTATAGCAAAACCAAGTAAAAATCATATGACCACTAATTTTTTTTAAAAATCAACAAATTCAATGATTAATAATATTCTGGGGGTGCCTGCGGGGCTCAGTGAGTTGAGCATCCTGATCTCACGGTTCATGGGTCAAGCCCCACATCAAGCTCTCTGCTGTCAGCACAGAGCCTGCCTGGGTTCCTTGCGCCCCTCTCTCTGACTCTCTCCCAATCACATTCTCTTCCTCTCTCTCAAAAATAAAAATAAAACATTAAAAACAAAACATTTATAATAATATTCTGGGTGGGGGAACAGTGGCCAGAAATACAAGAATGGGTTTCCCATTGAAGCCACTAAATTTAATGTAAAAAAAGAAAAAAATACACACAGCCTCCATTTCAAGGGGTTGAAGCCTCCTCTTATGTAAAGAAGAACCTGAGACAGCTTTGTGAAAATGGTGGACAGTTTCCTTGAGGCATAGTTCTAGGAGCATTGGGTTTGAAAAAGGAAGCAGAACAGAACAGGAGGCTTGAGCCCACTTTGCTCCAGAGAAATGTTTCCCTTGCTTTAAATGAAGATGGAAGGGGAGCCTGGGTGGCTCAGTTGGTAAGTCTCTGACTTTGGCTCAGGTCATGATCTCATGGTTCGTGGGTTCAAGTCCCATGCCAGGCTAAGTCCTGTCTTGGGCTCTCAGCTGACAGCTAGCTCAGAGCCTGGAGACTCTGTGTCTCCTTCTCTCTCTGACCCTCCTCTGCTTGCACTGTCTTTCTCAAAAATAAATAATAAAAACATTTAAAATTTTTTTTAAAATAAATGAAGATGGAAGAACCCAGATTATCAACTGACTTCTACTCCATTCAGGGTTCCAGTGCATTGGGGAAACTTCTGTACATCAGCACAGAACATGTACCTTCCAAATTACCATTTAGTTATTGTTATTATTTTGTTCCCAGTGCCGTCCACAGCACCCAGCACCTAGGATCTATTGAATTGGATTAAATGACAGCTAAGTGACTCCATGACTTCAGGAGGTCTAGAAACAAATGTTCTCCTGCCCCAGCATTCAACATACCTCAAAACACCTCCCCAGAGTTGGTAATTTTCTTCCATAACAACAAAACAGACTTAAGACGTAACCAGTGCTAGGAGTAGAATGCCAACAACCTAAATTTAAGTCTTGGAGTAATTGTTTTTCTTTATTTAAAAATTTTTAAAAATGTTTTATTTATTTTCGAGACAGAGAGAGACAGAGCATGAGCAGGGAGGGGTAGAAAGAGAGGGAGACACAGAATCGGAAGCAGGCTCTAGGCTCTGAGCTGTCAGCACAGAGCCGGACGCGGGGCTCAAGCCCAGGAATGTGAGATCATGACCTGAGCCAAAGTCAGAGACCTAACCGACCGAGCCACCCAGGCACCCCGTAAATGTTTTTCTTTTAAAAAGTTTCTTTTAGGGGCTCCTGGGTGCCTGAGTTGGTGAAGCTGTTGGCTCTTGATTTCAGCTCGGGTCCTGATCTTACAGTTCAGGATCCTGTCGCACATCGGGCTCTGCACTGACAGTGTGGAGCCTGTTTGGGATTCTCTCCCCCCGCCCCCCACTCCAGCTTGAGCGCATCTACACTCTCCCTCTCAAAATAAATAAATAAACTTTAAATACATACACACATACATACATAAAGTTTTTAAAAAATCTTTCCTAAAGGAGAAAAACCAAGAAAAAGAAATTTCAGTTGAATGGGTTGAGATGAAGGCTAATCAAAGAGGAAGAGGAGACATTTTATATAAAATGAAGGTGGGGAGATTACAGATTAAAATCATCCGGTCGCTCAAGCTCCACGTTTGATACTTGAATGCTAAACTTTTAATTTGTTAATGTTTTCTTTTACAGTTGAGAGAGAGTGTGAGAGAGCGAAAGCACAAGCAGGGGAGGGGCAGAGAGACAGAGACAGACTCTGAACTAGGCTCCAGGCTCTGAGGTGTCAGCACAAAACTCCACGAGCTCACATCGGGCAGGAACTCACGAGCAATGAGATCATAATCTGAGCCGAAGTCAGGTGCTTAACTTACAGAGCCACCCAGGTGCCCCTTAAATGCAAAGCTTTTAAAACTCAGAAACCTTTTTTCTGAAAATACTTTGTGTGGGTTTCAATGATCTGTCTGAAAGTAAGTATCAAAGCATCAACAGTTCCGTGTTTATGTATGCTACCTGGAAGCCTAAGTAGCTAGTGAATACCTCATTACTCAGCCAGAAAAAGGTAGCGCTAATAGGAAATAACATGAACACACACACACACACACACACACACACACACACACACAGCAACCCAATATTTCAAAATGCCATATCATCATACAACCACATGATGTGACAGTGTGAAAATCACTTGGAGATTTGACACAAAGAGTTTGCTGGTGGTTAGGGGACAGAGAGCAAGATAGAAATAGATTGAAGAATGTAGTTACGGGCATGAGGAAGTTAAGACAATGGACACATAACTGTTCTGGGGAAAAATGGCAATCAAAGGCAGTGAGAGGGAGGAGAAGGAGTAGGCAGGGGTTACTGATGATCATGAAAATAATGGGAATGTTTGGTAATCTGGTAAGGAGTGGCATTTCCTATAGGAAACAAGGAAGGAAGTCTTATATTGTGGCTTACGGACAGAGAGCATCAGAGTCGTAAAATTGTTTCAGAGTTGTTCCTTAAACATTTATCTAGAATTCTATGTGCTATGTATGTGTGTGCTTGGAGGGATCACACTAAAAAAGATACACGTCCTGTCTTCATAGAAATTAAACATCAGTGGAAGAGGCAAGACATAAACATAAATCAGGATGGAGTAGATAGAAAAACAAAAGAATTAGAAAATGTCCAAAAATGGACAATTTGAACAAGGAGCACATCTCCATGATTAGTTCTGAAAAGCTCATTTTATTAATGCTGTTCTGATTTTTTAGGGACAAAAATGCCATCTTTGCCTGATTGATTATTGTTTTGAAAAGGTAACATTACACCTATTCTTATTCTGGTATGTTTTTAAATAGCATGCCGACCTCTTTCAGTTCACTGTTAGGAACCTACTGTGTGTCGGCCGGTGACAAACTCTTCACCACGTCATGACACCTGACACTGTTCATGTCACTGTGTCTACCCAAACCTCAGAGCTAACATGCCATTTGTTACTTTGGATGAATGAATAATGAGAGTTGATGGGACAAGTAATGGCTCATATTTTAGAAAACTGATGTAAAAAATTTTAAATACACATGATGATCCATATGTATACAAATCATAGACCTGGAGTAGAAAGATGTATCATTTCAACTTGAGAATTCAACTGATGTAAGAGACCACATGCCAAAAGCCACCAAGTTGCCAGTGGGAGGTCACACTTGATATGATTCTTGAAAAATGTTATCCTAGCCCCACACACCATGGCATTTTGACTTCAGACATCTAGAAAAATCAGGACAGTTCACTCAAAAGAGTCATTCATCTTCATATTGAGAGCTCCGTGTGTGTGTATGTATATATATGGAAAAAAATCATATTTCACTTTTTAATTGATAGGATACTTAAATCATTCTAGATGAGATGTCTTATATGATTTATTGTCTTGGCCATATTTGTTATAGGTTTTCTAAAAAAAATGCAAATGAGGGGCACTTGGTGGCTCTGTTGGTTGAGAGGTTGACTCTTGATTTCAGCTCAGGTCCTGATCCCTGGGTCACGGAATCAAGCCCCACATTGGGCTCTGCACTGAGCACTGAGCATGGAGCCTGCTTGAGATTTTCTTCCTCTGTCCCTGTGTCCCTCTCCCCTGCTCTCTAAAATAATACATGCATACATAAAATAGTTCAAAGGGGAAGAAAAAAAACATAACGAAAGGGAAAAATCAATGGTACAATCCAGTATATAACATGCTCATTTTCTTTTTTTTTAATGTTTTATTTATTTTTGAGAGAGAGAGAGAGAGACAGCATGATAAGGGGAGGGTCAGAGAAAGAGGGAGACACAGAATCCAAAGACAGGCTCCAGGCTCTGAGCTAGCTGTCAGCACAGAGCCCAACGCAGGGCTTGAACCCATGAACCATGAGATCACGACCTGAGCCGAAGCCAGATGCCTAGCCGACTGAGCCACTTGGGCCCCCCTGACATACTCATTTTCAATCATTTGTTTTCTTAGTACACATATGGCCAACCATTAAAATCTAAACTGAGGGATTTTTCAGTTTTCAAGAATTTCTGTGTGTATATATACATCTATTTGAATCGGGCACTGCCAAACCTGACATGGACTGGGTGTCTTCCACCAGCCGGAGCAAGGGGAGAGATTTTTATAGAGAAGAGGTGGAAACAAAGGAAGGACATTATTTGATTGTCTACAGCTTAAGGAGCTGCCTTACTTGAGAAAGCCTGCGTGACTGACTGTGCCTGGCTGTGCTTCCGTTTCTTTTCCTGTGATTCAAGGACACGGACTCTGGTTTAGCTTCTGGTTTGCTTTCACAGGGGATTAGAACCAACCCCAATCTAATGGCTCCTTGTTTACTTACTTTGACATCTCTCATCCCTCATCCCGCATTTAAAACTTGGGCTGATAAAAACAGTGGTATTCAGGTCTTCCATCATTAGGGCTCTGTGCTCAATCCCAGTCTTCTAAAAACTCAGGCTTAAAAGACATACAAATGGTGCTTCTTTATGTAGATTAGGGGAGTGGGTTGAGAACCAAGCCCTGCCTAATTGTTCATCCTTCCTGGCGTACAACTGAAATGCCCGTAAAACAAATCACTAGTCTGTCTACCTCTCAAATTTATGCCATTTCCATTGAGAAACAAAGTCAAAGGAAATAATCTGACTCAGGAGTGTGGTGGTATTTACATTATTTCTATAGAAATTACAGTACAACTTTGGCCGGGATACTAAGGAAATGCGTGTTCTGGTATTACTGGTTTATCAGAAACGTCCCTGGTTCCATTGGGGAAAAAAATCTGCCTAAAATACATGAGCAAAAATATGAATTTTGCTCTGTCTCTAGTTTGCAAGCTCTGTGTAGTCAGAGATTTTATTGATCTGTCTTATCTCAAAGATCTTTTGCAGTATTGGGCCAAAGGGATATAGAAAGTCCTAGGGAAGTTTTCTAAATGCCCTCTCCCTATCAATTCTTTACATGCTCAAGTGAAAGAACATCTTCAGTTCACAGTGAGTGGCTTAAGGCAAAATTGTGTTATTTTATTTGTTTTTGTGTTATTATTAACATTTGATTCTCTAGCATATTGAGAGGTACATATGATAGTTAAGTAAATGAATGAAAATGTGCAGATTTTAAGAGCCCTTCCTCATAACTTTTTGTATATGTGTTTAATTTAATATCTGGCAATAGTTTTGTTTCATTTAGTTCAGGTTATCAAGATTTTTATAATTTTTTGTATCACATGATCACTTCTTCATAACTAAGCTCTTTCACTAAGTATACAAGAAAACCCGTCATGGTTCTACCATTCATTGGCAATGCAATTGTAGGGAAGTTGTAAGGGCGCCTGAGTGGTTCAGTCAGTTAAGTGTCTGGCTTCGGCTCAGGTCATGATCTCACAGTCCATGAGTTCGTGCCCCTACGTCAGGCTCTTTGCTGACAGCTCAGAGCCTGAAGACTGTCTTCAGATTCTGTGTCTCCCTCTCTCTCTTTCCCTCCCCTGCTCACACTGTCCCTCTCTCTCAAAAACAAATAAAGCATTAAAACATTTTTAATAAAATAAAAGAAGAAAAGGGATGCCTGGGTGTCTCCGTCGGTTAAGCATCCAACTTCAGCTCAGGTCATGATTTCACAGTTTGTGAGTCTGTCTGTGCTGACAGCTCAGAGCCTAGAGCCTGCTTCGGATTCTGTGTCTACCTCTCTGGCCCTCCCCTACTTGTGCTCTCTCTCTCTCTCTCTCAAAAATAAATAAATGTAAAAAAAATTTAAAAAAAAACATTGTAGGGAAATTGTTTAATCATTTTGTCTCATCAACCATAAAATTCTGATTCCAAAAGGGAAGTAGAATTGAGTATCAGTATGATCACTTCTCTTATAGTTTCTTCTAGCATGTCTTCATGATGCATTGCCTTTTGAGCTCATTTTAGTATGTACAGTAAAAATAAAATATTTGTATCATAATAACATTGTCCTAGAATATTCAGAATGCTCTTGCATACACTTAGGAATAATTTAATACTGTCAAACAACCCTATGAATTACTTAGTATAATACTATTGTTATGCCCATTTTGCACTGAAGACTGAGGATTAGAAAGGTCAGATAGCTTGCCCAACATTAGGGGAGGTGAGACCAGGCACCCCAGCTCCAAACTTGGATGCATTTTTCTCTAATGGAACCACGTGACTCTTAAAAACAAAGATGATCTTCATCAAAATCATCAGCAGCTGATATAAGTGTGTATTTCCTACTTGAAATGGTATAGAAAATATTGATATTCTTTAGAATTTGTAGGATAACCAAATCAGGCTACCTATTTCCTCACCTTTCCATATTAATTATGATGAAACATACAATGTATATACACAATATGGACAAGTAATCTCCAGATCCAAACGGAGGATTTCAAGACTTATTTCATTTTCTTTATATTTCTCCTTGCATTCCCCCCCTCCAATTTTCATCTGCTTTTGGAAGGTCAGCCAGGGAGTATGTTTATTAAGGTACTAATTTAAGTGACAGTATAATAGATGGATCTAACTTCAGAGGCTGGAAAATATTTCTTGGAAAATAGAACTGGAGAAAGATCATTGCTTAGGTCTTTTCAAAAATGTTTTTTTTTACCAACTTTCTAAACCAGAGATTTGCCTTATGTGTTTAACATTTTATAAATATTGGGTTTTCACAATAGTACTTAATATTCTACACAATGCCTATAGATTTTAATATGAGCTGACAAAATAATCACAAATAACAATATTTAAAAATATTGAGTATGAAACTGGGCTTATTGTCTTATGCATGTAATTGTTATTTTCAGTATTTGTTACCTAAAGGAATAGTTATTACAATTTTTCTCTGATTCATTTCACTGCTTTTGCATTCTTTGACCAACACACAAGTGCTTTTTATCACCTATACGATATTCAGGTTTCTTAGAAGTAGAACAAATTCGAGTGATTGGAGGCACTGAAGAAGGGCAACAAAATACTTGTCTGGAAATGATAATATAAATTCCCAATTATAAATCTACATATAAATTCTAGAAAGTTCAATCTGGACACAGTTCAGAGAGCATTAGTTTTTCCAGACTAAAGGGGAGTCTTGTGCATTATTATGTGGTGATTCACTTTCCACATTCCACTAGGCATTGATGTGCCTTCTGCACTGCCTGACCTCTGGTAACTTCTATTACTGGGCAAAGAGGAAGTAAGGTGATTAATATTCATGAACACCAATGCAAAGTTGGAAAAGCTAAGGAACAGTGCAATGCATTCATCTGTAACATTTCTCAAAGTAAACCGTGGCATAAAATGAATTTCTTTAAGCATGAAACTAGATGTCTCCTCTAAAAAGATCTCTCGCTGCACTAGGAAACTTTACCAGCGGAGATTCATCTGAAGTAAGGTTTACTGCATCAAATCTTGTCGCAGAAATTCTTAATTGATGATGGTTTACCTATTCCCATGAGTATGTTCCATGAAAACATACTTTTAATTTTCAAATAATATTTCTAACATCCTTCTCAAATTCTATGACTCTAATTAATAATTATATACAGCCGACAGACCCTGTTGAAAACTATTTAAAGAATGGTCTTTATAAAGAATCATGTTAAGTCCATCATGACTTTCATCTATAATCTCATTTTTTAATATTTTCAAGTTAGCTACAGCTGTTAAAATGATGGAATTTATTTATTTAATGAATATCTTCCAGAAAATGGTTTTTCATGTACTAAAATAAGAGAGCAAAAACCTGGAAGGAAAACAAATACTGGAGAACAATTTCTGTTCAAAAATTATTTAAAGTTGCATTACATGAAAACAGAATTATTTCTGAAAAGCAGCAGATGAGAAAAACAATTAAAGCCAGGAATCTGAAGACAAAAATGACTTGAAAAACGCAAGTTTTCTCTTACAGTTTTTAAGATGACTAGCGGGAAGACAGCTGTTAAGAAACACAAAATGCTAATTATACTGTTTAGTTAAGAGGAGTGATTATCAGCAAAAGTAAAAAAAGGGGGGGAGGGACTTACATTCAATTATCCATTGAATCGCACAGTGTTGGCATTCAACAGAATCCACTTTATCTTATTCAGAGTAATCAAGGAGGTAAACAAAAAAAATTTTCTTCAAGAGCTTGCAAACAAACAGAATCAGAAAACAAACAGGAGCCCAGCTGGCTCCTAGGAAGAAGGTAGGACTCAGCCAGTGAAGAAGTCATTGCCATGTGGAACACCTTAGCTCTCCTGCATGTTCTGTTAGTTTGGGGGCAGTATAAGCCAGAACTTTGGGAATTTTTATTAAAAATGCATGAACTCCCCTATGACCCAGCAATAGCACTGCTGGGGATCTACCCAAGGGGCACAGAAGTGCTGATTCATAGGGGCACGTGTACCCCAATGTTCATAGTGGCACTTTCAACAATAGCCAAATCATGGAAAGAGCCTAAATGTCCATCACCTGATGAATGGATCAAGAAGCTATGGTATATATACACAATGGAGTACTACATGGCAATGAGAAAGAATGAAATCTGGCTATTTGTAGCAAAGTAGATGGACCTAGAGGGAGTCATGCTAAGTGAAATAAGTCAGGCAGAGAAAGACAGATACCATATGTTTGCACTCATAGGTCTAACAGGAAAAACCTAACAGGGCACCATGGGAAGGGGAAAGGAAGTGGGGAGAGTCAGGGAGAAGGAGTGAGGCAAAGCATGAGAGACTCTGGAATACTGAAAACAAACTGAGGGCTGAAGAGGGAAGGGGAAGGGGCAGGGGTGTTGATGGTCATAGAGAGGGTCACTTGGGGGGAAGAGCACTGGATGTTATATGGAAACCAAATTGGTAATAAACTATTTAATTAAAAAAATAAATAAATTTTAAAATGCATGAGAATAAGCCCATGAAACACATTTTCATTGGGCTAATTATTAACCCTATAGCCATATAATTAAAGACACCCTTTTCCTTGGGATGTTAGCCCCAAGGACAAGCATTGGTCCCCCAAAACTTGAAATAATAGCTTTTGCCTAGTAAAAGCTGAGGAGTTCAAATTTCTCTATCCCCTATACTCTATTTATAGGAATAAAGGAGCCACATTCAAAATGTGTCCACACACAGAGTGTATTGATTCATGTTTGGGTCTGAATTCCCTTGCAAAAGAAAAGTGGTCCCTGTAACAGCCCTCCCTCCCACGGTTTTGAAGACTTGAGGGGTTTTGATCCAAAATACTTTTATATAAAGACACCATGAATATTAGACACCTGGGAATCTTTTTCTCGACTTCTCAGGTAACCAATCACTCTAGCCATTTTTTCTTTAAAAAAGAAATAGGAAAATAGGTTGGTGACATCAAAGGTGCCTCAACTGGCAAACTCAGGTAGCACATGAGCTCCGTTCTTCACATTCTATTCCTGCAGACACTGCCAAGTGAGTCCATGCCCCCATCACATAGAATCTTAAGACAGACATGCAGCTTTATGTAGTGAAGAGGGTAAACTATCTCAGTGCATTTAGACACACTAGAATCTCCTATATCTGAAAGCTTAACAAGAATATTCTACTCTCCACCATAATAAGTCAGTCCAGAAATGAGCAAAACTCACCCAATACAAAAAGCTTCCTTGATGCCTAAAGTAAATCATGTATATTGTTTTTTTAAATTCAACTAACATGCAATGAATTCCCATTGCGTGTAGAGCATTGAATTAGTATGCTATCGTATACAAAGATTAGGGGGACCCTTAGTCTCAGGGATCTCATCGTATGTGGAAAACATGGAAACAACGGTAGCCGCCGTTGCTCGAACACCATGTAAGCCTGGCTTCAACAGTCACAGAGCCCTGCGGTATCAGAATCAGCATCCTGAAGTTAGAGGAATCTCTAAAGAATGGAAAGTTTAAATAACTTTCGCAAGATCACGCAGCACGTAGCAGAACAGTATTTCAAATCTAAGCCCTTCTGCCAAGTCACACGTGACACAAAAGTTTTCCACTTTGTCATGGTGCTGGGTCATTGCACACTGCCTGACTTTCTTCCTTGTAGTCGAAAGACGCGAAGTCCTCCACCATATCTACTTGATTATTATGGTGTATGTAGCTCCTTGTGCTTTCACTCAACAATGTCTGAGTGCTTGAAGGTCTGGGTAATCATTCTGAGTAGCACTGAGTGCCTGAGAACTCTCCATCATTCCTTCTAGCATCACACACTTCATGGCAAAACAGAAAAATCTTCATGAGTCCCAGTAAAATTTAAAGCTTCCCTTAAACACGGTACACACCATATATGCTCCCTGCAGCTGAACAAGTCTGAAAAGTATTCAGAGAGAAGGGGCTGAGATATGAGGAACTGAGAATGAAAAGACATTGGAATTATTGCTGGAAAGCATAGCATTTTATTCAGGGAATTGTTGCTGTTGCTATGGACGTTCTCAGATGCAGCCTTGGGCACTGACAATGACAAATGGTCTACATCGTTAGTTCAGGCTATAGAGCCAACAGGAAAACTCTGAATATTAGTCAAAACGCTGACTTAACTGAAGCACTTTAATACACTCATCAGGCAAGGTATTACATATACTACGGCATTAATTACTCTCTAGCTTTGTCTAAAGTTGTATTTTCTACCCCACTCTTAAAATTCCTTTGACTTGTGGGTCACAGCATTTGGAACAAAATTAGTCATGACATTCTGGAGGAACCATATTCGTTGACATTCTACTTCATTCTTTAATTATCCATGGGGGGAGGCAAGTGAGCAGCCAGGCGTATTATGACATCTACAAATATAATGTACTCCTTTCACTGATGTAAACTACTAGAAAATAGTATTAAGAGAATTTGCAAAATATGTCAAAGTTCATCTGCAAAGATGGAACTCAAAAACATTTATTTATCTGTTTGTCATAGCACGGAGCACTGTGCCTGGCACTCACTAAGCTTTGTTAAACAAATGAACCTTCCAAATTATTGGTCTTTATTGCTCTATACAAGGATATTTTTGTCTTACTCTTTTAACTTATTTACAGTGAAATGTAACATAAATTCAGGGAACTTCCATCATCTTCATGATGACCCTAAAACAGCCTACCCTGTTTTATTATTCTTTCAAGAAAGATTACATTTTACTCAAGATCACTTTAGCTGTCAGTGCATTTTATCATATTTTAGTGCTCTAAAAACCATCAGCCAATTATGGTCTCTGTCACTTAGCCAGAGGATGAGTACCTCCATGATTACATTACAGATGTATTATCTTTAGAGCTGCTTTAAAATATTACCACAAACTTGGTGGCTTAAAGCAACAGAAATTTATTCCTCACAGTTCTGGAGGCTCCAAGTGTCAGCAGTTCATACTCCTTCTAGAGTCTGAAGGACAATCCGCGCCATGCAGTCAGGGCCCACGCTAGTCCAGCAGGACCTCATCTTAAGTTGATTACATCTGAAGACACCTTGTTTGAGCTTAAAGACATATTTTGACTATAAGCTCACATTCACACATTGTGCTTAGACATTGGACATTGGACATGAAGAAGGTTAGTGCATTCAGGTTAGTATTGCCCCTCTGATGTCAGCAGTCACCATCCTTCTCCATGACCCCCTAAATTTACCTTGTTTATTTCTTTACTTCAAATCATTTATCTCAACCTGATAACACAGTTTATTTGTAGATTTGTTTCTGGTCTACATATCCCACTAGAATGTAAGGTCTGTAAAGGCCATGACTTTGTCTCTATAGTTCACTGCTATGTTGTTTACACAGACGATACTAACAGCTTGGCCCAGAGCAGATGCGTAATAGATGTTTGCTGAATAAGCAAATGACTCGAAGTATATTATTTCTCTGAAAAAAAAAAAAAACTTTTCGATACTATCAATTGACTGATTCTATACTATCTGTATTGGATATAGACATATTATACTACCTATATTTGATATTATAGATCGATACTATCAATATCTGATTTTCAGAGATGTCCAGGGATATATATACAAGTCAGAAGAAAATGCTTTCCTCATGATGAGTTCAAAAGCTCTTACCAATATACAATTACTAATTTATAAATTAACCAATTATTCATAAAAAATTCTGCTCTCCAGGGAGCCTGGGAGGCTCAGGTGGTTGAGCATCTGACTGTAGCTCAGGTCATGATCTCACAGTTTGGGGGTTTGAGCCCCGGGTTGGGCTCTGTACTGACAGATTGGAGCCTGGAGCCTGCTTCAGATTCTGTGTCTCCCTCTCTTTCTGCCCCTTCTTCACTCATGCTCACTCGCATGCTCGCTCTCTCTCTCTCTCTCTCTCAAAAATAAACATTAAAAAAAAAATAAAATCTTAAGAAAAAAGAAATCTGCTGTTCACTGCTAAGTCTTTTTTTAATTTTATGATACAATTGACCAAACATATTTTAGGTTAACCAGTTGTAATAACGTATGATAATAATTATATTTTTAATTTTTAATGCTTTATTTTATTTTTGAGAGAGAGAGTGTGTGTGAGCAGGGAGGGGCAGAGAGAGAGGAAGACATAGAATCTGAAGCAGGCTCCAAGCTCTGAGCTGTCAGCACAGAGCGTGATGCACAGATCGAACTCATGGACCGTGAGATCATGACCAGAACCAAAGTCGGATGCTCAACCAACTGAGCCACCCAGGTGTCCCATAATAATTATATTTTTACATGTCAGTCAAGAGTATACATTCTATAAATAATAGAACTCAAGCAAGATATTTTTTCCACAGCAGTATTATCTGAATGTGAGTTTTAAGGCATCATTCATCAAACTTTGTCTGTTATCCCTAAGTTTGGAGCCAATTGAGAAAAGACATAGGATGATCAGTTTTTCACTGTCTCCTTACACATAACCACAAAATCTCAGTGACCTACACAAGAAACATTTGTCTGTACTCACAAATCTAGGAGTTGTCCAAAAGCTCTCCTTATCATGGCTGGGCTCACTCATGTATTCAAGGCTAGCTGATTGGTCCTCGTAATGGAGGTTGGCTGGTTTAGGGTGCCCTCACTTGAGGTAAATTCTTTCCTCTAACTGAGTAGTCTGGGCTTACTTTTTTTTTTTTTTTTTTGGCACAGTAAGGGTTCAAAGAGAATAAAAAGAGCAAGACATACTGTCACTTCTATTGCATTCTACTCTCCTAGGCAAGTCACAAAACCAGCCCACATCCAGGAAATAGAGAAAGATACTCCACCTCTTGAGGGGGGAAGATACAACATTACACTGCAAGGACACAGGCAGGACGACAGGCAGAGAATGGAGTCAATTTTCTAATCAGTTCACCACATGCAGCCTGCACCTTCCTAGTCGGGCAAATCTGCTAAGAGACAGAAGGAAAAACAAAGCTGGACTGCTGCTTATTCCCTCCCCAAATGACGAGAAAGTGAGGAACAAGGAGAAATGACACGTGTGTTGCCATCCCTGAAGTCATTCTACCAAATTCCTGATGCCAGGAGAAGAGATGATCTCTCTGTCATGCATGTCTGCACAATATCACCAAAGTGAAATGAAAGAGTAATGTAAAATCAACATTATTAATAATATCTATTTTAATAGCTTTCCAATGATCCCTTTTTAATTGTTTTCAAATTTAATAGATTTTATTATTTTTTAAAGTTTATTTATTTACTTAGAGGATACACACAGAGAGAGTACACTGCATACATGAGCAAGGGCAGAGAGAGAGGAAATCCGAAGTAGGCTCCACACTGTCAGCACGGAGCCCAACACAGGGCTCAAACCCACACACCAGGAGATCATGGCCTGAGCTGAAAGCAAGAGTGAGCTGCTTACCTCACTGGGCCACCCAGGTGCCCCTCAATTTAATAGAATTTTGTACCGTAAACAAACAAGCAAACCATGGCTGACTAAATCTTTTACACTCTAACGAATTGTTTTGCCTGCTTTTTATCAAGTAAGCAGTCTTATTTGCTTTTCTCTTTCCTTTTTCTTTCTCAGAAAGCTACCATAGAGTTGCCTTCTTTCACTGGAAAGATT
>NC_043701.1:110901810-110961364 GCF_006229205.1 Suricata suricatta | reverse complement strand
ATGCTTTACTAACATTAACTTTATGCAGCCTGACATCACCTCTACTAATATAATCATATCCCCATTTGAAAGATGTAGAAAGAGTCACACAGAAAAATGTAACAGGGAGGGAGCCCAAGGTCAGAGGCTTCTGTGTCTGGAATATAAAATCTGTAGGAGTCAGGCTTTGGGGATGTTTTCTTTTTCCCAATTGACAAGAACTAGTCATGCAAGTGACAGCTTAGGAACACTATCATTTGCAAGTATCCCTTCCCTGGCTTTTCCAAGTCTTTTGCATAAGCATTTACATAGAGGTCCATGAATTATACATCAGTAGAATCTCTTTGTATCCGTCATGCTCCTACGTTTGCCATGGTTGTGCAATCTTGAATTCATCGTTTTGATTTTTCCCTCTGCACTCTCCTTATCTGCTAAACACCCTTCCTGCTATAAACACACTAAGGAGGTTAGAAGGAGAGAAAATCCTGTCCTTTCCCTGCTCAATCTTTATCTGACTTCTGGCTATGGCTGAAGAAAGAGGTCAGCAGATCCTCTCCCCGAAGAGCAACTATAAAGCTGAGAAAAATCAACAAAACAGTCATTTCAGTGCCGTAGAAACTGACCAAAGATGTACAGCAATCTGAAGAGTTTTGCTTGAGGAACTGCTGAACTTGAGCTGAGTGAGTGGGAGTCTCTGGCACTCATGCCTACAGCTCCCCATCAAGCCCCCCCTTAGTCAGCATGAAGGGTTTGTCAGAGCAGAGGGAGCCAGTAGGACCAACGGCTTTGCTGCACTGGTCAATAGGGGCTCGCTCTACTTAGAGTGGTGAAGATGCCTATGTCCAGTGTTATTGTCAGCAAAAATGACAATCTTGACAGCGGGTAGGCACAAAGGACCAATGACTCCATTACCTTTGTGCTTTAGTTCTAGTTGGGGCAAGTTTATTCCTAGATAAAGCAGCCTACACAATGGATACCAAAGAGGTACCAAGCTATCTGCCCATTTCTGGCTTACCCTAAGATGACCCAAACGTACAGAGGACACAGAGAAGAGCCTGAGGGAATGCAAAAGCTGGGCATGCTTGAAAACGGACTCAGCTTCAGACGTGCTCCCTTGCCCACACAGAAGTGCCCTGGCAGAGGACAGAAGCCTCATTGGCCTGAGGCGCTTGAACACAACCTCTGTCTAATCATTGGCTGACAACCAGCTATGTGTACAAAAGGGCGACCCATAGGAAATCAGGTGTAAAAATAAATAAAACAACTTGGCGAAAACTCAGCAACGATACAGATGACTTAAACCACATAACTGACGTATACAGAATACTCACCACAATGACTACACAGTGGTTTTGTTTTTCAAATGCACATTGAACATTCTTCATTCTTCAGAATATACCATATACCACGCCCATGAAACAATACATTTCAAAGAATTAAAATCATAAAAAGTATGTTTTCCAATAACAACAGACCTAAATTAGAAATCAACAACAGAATGAACTAAAAACTCACCAAATGTTTGGAATATAACATATTACATATGATATATATATATATATACATGCATAAATCTCAGGATTTATGGAAATATTAGGAGCAACTTTATGTAAAAAAGTGGATGATATAGAGGAAATGCAAAAATTCATAAAAAGAAAAATGCAAATTAGCAAAATGAACTCAAGAAGAAATAGAATATGTGAATAGAGTTTTAACAAGTAAAGGTATTAAGTTAGGAACTAAAAATTCTCCCATAAAGGAAAATCCAGACCCAGGAGGTTTCACTAGTAAATTCTATCAAATATATAAATAACAAACAATACCACCACCTCACAAACTCTTTCAGAAAGCAAAGGAAGAAGGAATCTTTCCACATTTAATATATGAGGCTAGTCTTATCCTGAAAAGAAAGCTAGA
Source organism: Suricata suricatta (assembly GCF_006229205.1). Classification (NCBI taxonomy): domain Eukaryota; kingdom Metazoa; phylum Chordata; class Mammalia; order Carnivora; family Herpestidae; genus Suricata; species Suricata suricatta. The sequence goes on along the minus strand of NC_043701.1, from coordinate 110,959,468 downwards.
TAAAACATAACAAATAAACCATGAATGAATATTATTCACCCTTAATAAAATCACCCTTAATAAATTATTAGCACATATAATCTAATACACAAAAAGGAGCATATATCATGACCTAGTTGGGTTTATCCCATAAACACAAAATTGGTTTTGTGAAAATCAACTAATACATTACACAAAGGACAAAATATATCAAGGACAAAAGCATCGATCATCTCACTAGTGCAGAAAACTCATTTTAAAAAATCTAATACACATTGATGGAAAAAAAAACCTCTCAAAAATCAGGACTAGGAGGGAACTTGTTTAGCCTGATGAAGATTATCTAAGAAAACCCAGGTAACTTTATGCTAAATAGTAAGAGCCTGAATGCTTTCCCCCAAGGCAATAATAAAGTAATGATGCCTTCTTGTTATTTGTATTCCACATTATACTGGAATGTACAACCATTACAATAAGAAAAAAAATTTAAAGTCATCAAATTGAAAAGAAAGAGATAAAACCAGCTTTATGCACAGATAACATAATCTTAAGGTAGAAAACACCAAGGAATCCATAAAAGCCTACTAGAACTAATAAATGAGTTTAGTACATTCACGAGATACAAGATAAATGTACTAAAATACTGTATTTCTATACACTAGGATCTCAAACATCTAAAACTAATTCAAGAAAACAATTTTATTCACAGTAGGCTCAAAAGTAAAAAAGCACTTAGATAAATTTAACAAAATTATTGTAGGATTGATACAGTGAAAAGCACAAAATTTTGTGTGATCATTAAAGAAACTCTCAAAGAAAGAGGAGACGCTCTATGTTTATGGACTGGAAGACTCATCAGAACAGCAATTCTCTTCAAATTGATCTCTAATTTCAACACAGTCCCTATCAAAATTCAAAAACCCTTTTTTAGAGGATTGACAATTAGATCCAACAATTTAAATGAAAATTCAAAGGATCTAGTATAGACAAAACAATTTTTAAAAAGTAGAACAGGATTCAGAAGTGCTGATGCATAGGGGCACACGTACCCCAATGTTCATAGCAGCAATGTCAACAATAGCCAAATCATGGAAAGAGCCTAAATGTCCGGCACCTGATGAGTGGATCAAGAAGATGTGGTATATATACACAATGGAGTACTACATGGCAATGAGAAAGAATGAAATCTGGCCATTTGTAGCAAAATGGATGGACCTGGAGGGTGTCATGCTAAGTGAAATAAGTCAGGAAGAGAAGGACACATACCATATGTTGTCACTCATAGGTCTAACAGGAGAAGCGTAATAGGAGATGATGGGAATGGGAAAGGGGGGGAAAGAGTTGGGGAGAGGGAGTGAGGCAACTATGAGAGACTTTTGAATGCTGAGCACAAACTGAGGGCTGAAGAGGGAGGGGAGAAGGGGAAGGGGAGTGATGGTCATAGAGAGGGACACTTGTGGGGAAGAGCACTAGGTGCTATAACCAACTTGGCATGAACTATAACAAAAAATTTTTAAAAATATTTTTAAAAAGTAGAACAAAATTGGAGACCTTTATCTGGTCTCAATCTTATTATAATGTTACAGTAATCATGACAATGTCATATTGGTGTAAGGAGAGGCACAGATAACAGAATGGATAGTCACTTTATGTTAATGGTGGTCAATTTATATTTAACAAATGTATCAAGATAATGCAATGGGGGAGACATTAGTCTTTTCAACAAATGTGTTGAGACAATTGGATATCCACAAATATTTAACTCAGTCCTTCACTGACACATACACAAAATGATAATAACTTAAAATGGATCACAGATTTAAATGTCTGAGTGAAACTACAAAAGTTCTGGAAACAAACAAAATCTCTGTCACCTCGAGTTAAGCAAAGATACAGAACTAAAAGCATGACCTAAAAATGAAAAAAAAAAAAAAACCTGATAGACATCATTAAAAAAAAATACCAGCTACATATTGGAAGCAAATGTTTGCAAATCATATATTGACTGATGAAAGACTTGTATCCAGAGTATATAAAGAACAAAATAATAAGAAAACAAACCTCGAGATTTTTAAATGGGCCAAAGATTTGAATAATCATGTCACAAAGAAATTATAGAAGTGGCTGATAGACATATACAAAGACACCCTCCATTATCAGTCAAAAGAGAAATGCAAATTCTACCCCAGCATGACAGGACCACACGCTCATTAGGATGGCCTTAGCGTTAAATCAGACGAGACTGAACGTTGACAAAGATGTAGATAAATGGGGACCCTCATGCATTGGTGGTGAGAGTGCAAAATGATACAAAACCAATTTTGAAAATGTTTGGCAGTTTCTTAAATAGTTAAGCATAAAATTAACCATGCAGCTCAGAAACTCCACCCCTGGGAATTTGTCCAAGAGAAATAAAGACGCACTTTCCCACAAAGATGAGTGAATGTTCAAAACAGCATCTTCACAACAGGCCAAAAGGAGGAACAACTGAAATACCCATCAACTGGTGAAGCAATAGATAAACTGTGATATATTTGCACAAAGGAATATTTTTCAGCAATAAAAAGAAATTAACTACTGATACAGACAACAACAGTTATAAATTTTAAGAACATTAGGCCAAGTGAAAGAAGCCATCTGCAAAAAATGAGATATTGAATTCTTCCATTTATATACAATATGAGGAATTGCTAATTGACCGAGAAAGAAATCAGTCTGCGTTTGCTTAGTCCTGGAGTGATGAACTGCAAATGGGAACCGGAAAATTTTTGGAGGTCACAGAAATGTTCTGAAGCTGGATTGTAATCATAATTACTCTATAAATTTACTAAAAGTTTAAAAATGAATCTTATAAGAGTTTATACAAATAAAAAAATAAATGAGTTAAAACATAAATCAATTTAAACCAAAGTCAAGAACAGCCAGGAATGGGGGTGGGGACACCAGACTGGTTCAGTTGGTGAGCAGGTGACTCTTGATCTCAGGGTTGTGAGTTTAGGCCCCATGCTGGGTGTGGAGCCTACTTAAAATGTAAAAACAATTAAGGGGCTCCTGGGCGGCTCAGTCAGTTAAAATGTCAGACCCTTGGTTTTGACTCAGGTCATGATTTCATGGACTTGTGGGTTCAAGTCCAGCATGGGGCTCTGCACTGGCAGCACAGAGCCTCCTTGGATTCTCTCTGACCCTCCCCAACTTGCACTATCTCTGTCTCTCTTAGAAAAAATAAACTTTTTAAAAAGTCTTTAAAATTTTTTAATTAAAAAAAAAAGAACAGCAAGGAATGTTCACAAAACAAGTTTGCTTTTCACTTTCTTATAATGTTTATCTCAAGAAATTCAAAATGTGACCTAGAAATCAACTATCTTCAGTATATAGTTGTGGATGTGTCAACCATGAATTTACCTAAAAGCATATTGACTCAATCCTATTTATATAAATTAAAATGTGCTGTTTCTTGTGACCTTGAATCAAAAGTATAGAATCAAGAAGAATTGATGAATTTTTTAAAAACAACATTATTGATTTCTTCTTTAGAAACATTGTAGGGTAATATCCTAAGATCTAGATAGAAATCCGTATCGATCATAAATAAGTTCACTTCTTGATTTTTTTTTCTATCCAAGCTCGGCATTTCTACAATACCAAGAACTCATCACTTGCTAAAATACATGCACGCACACACACTCATGCACGGCACATGTACACACACACACACATACACACACACACGTATATGTGTACACCAGAATGTTCACATAAGTATTTCTTCACATTGACAGCAGGCCAGATATTTCATCTGTTTTATTCATTTTACATGGCAAATGAATAAGTAGCCAAGTCTCCATCAAATTGCAATTTGAAGAGGCATAAATAATATAATCTTTTCTTCCTTAATTAGATTGTCATAATAGCAACAGAAGTTAGTTTTTGTTGTTAGTTAAACTCCAAAGTAACTGTTCATCTCAAAATAATCCTTGGCAAGTTTGCTTATATAATCAGAAATAACTCTGTGCACTGGGGGAAAAAAAAAAGAAAAAAAGAAGAAGACGTTGCTTTCTTTCCTCCCAGGTGGAAAGATCAGGGCAGGTTAAAGTGTGCCAACATTAACTGGGAATTTGAAGACATCCACAGTAGACTTTTCATATCCAGTTAGAAAGCCAATGTTCCACTAGGAAAGAGTTGAAAAGCTATCAAAACACTGTCCCAAGTCATCATTAATGATTCTTTAATACTAAGCTTATCAAGCTAGAAGACTGGATAATTACAAAAATTCAGAGAATGATTATACAACAGGCCAAAGCCAGAAATTAAGTTTAAATTTAAAAATAGACTATATACAACAGACCCACCACAAAGAATACTTTTAAGACAGGAGGAGATCAAAAGTGAGATCTTGAAAAGTCTGAAATGAGATATAAGCATTAAATGTTTTGCTGAGCAAGAATTCAGTACAGCTTACGGCTCAAGGGACTTAATCAGCATGCTGGGAATTCATGGCAGTCTGGGAATGAAGCATCGACACACATCGCAACATGGATGAATCTTGGGAACATCTTGAAAAATGAAAGAAGTCAGTCACATGCTATATGATTCCATTTGTAGGAAATGTCCAAAAGAGGAAAACTGATAGAGACAGAAAGTACATTAGTGATGGTCTAGGGCTTGTGAGTTTAATAGAAAATGAGGAATAAACACTCAAGGAAACAGCGATTCTTTCTGAGGTGATTAAAATGTTCTAAAATTGATTGCAATGATGAATACACATTCGTGTCAATATATCAAAAACCATTGAATGGTACAATTTAAATAGGTGAATTATGTGCATTTCAGTCCAGTCATATATATATCTAACATGGTAAAGCCATTTTGTTCCAAATACAGCTGATTCTATGAGAATACAGAGATAAAAGTTGCAGTCTCTGCTCCAAAGTGTTCAATACAATGGGAGGAACAAAGTAAAGCATCATATCCAACACCGTGAAAGAAGTGTTGTGCTTCAGGAAGCACAGAATGTGACGGGAGCACCGGGATCCAACACCCCCAATCCAGTCTGGAGTTGAGAGGTCAGGGAAGGCTTCCCAGGAGGGAAACCATCTAAGCTGAATCTCAGAGCACACGGAATGAGAGACATGAAAAGAGCTTACCAGAGAGTTGGAGGAGGATGTGGAAGACAGTGAGGTAGGAAACCAAGGGCTACATATGCCTGAGAACTGGATTCGGAGGTAAGAGGAGTGACAGGTAGGAAGGGTGCGATGGAGTTAGGCACTGTCCACATATACTGTGGATGCCAGCACACTACGGATTTGCATCAGCAGGCAACAAAAAGTCACCCTCGGTATGAATTTGGGAGGATCAGATCTGTATTTTAGAGTACCATTTTGGTTGCAACATCTAGGGATTCAATTAGATGAAGTCAATTGGGAGACATCATTTGCTATAATCCAACTAAGACGATGATAATGGAGACAAAGGGGAAGTGATGGGTTTGGAAAATATTTGTAAGAGAGAATGGATATGATATGGCAGTGGATTACACAACCTTCAAGGATGAGGAAGGAATTAGGATGGTTCTCAAGCTTCTGTGTTTGGAAACTGTATTTGCCCGTGGGGCCCAGGCAACATGATTATGGACTAAGAAGAATGGGGAGTTAGAAGTTTAGTTAGGGACTTACTGTGTTTCAGGTGTCAAAGCAGGCATGTCCAAAGTCAGATGAATATAAAGAAACAGAGATCAGGAGAAAGATCTTTCCAGAGAAAAAATAAGATAGTTGGCATGATATATGGACACTGAACTTACTGAAGTGGGAAAACATATCGGAGCACCTGGGTTACCCTGCTGGTTGAGTTCTGACTCTTGATTTCTGCTCTGGTCATGATCGCATGGTTCATGGGATCAAGCCTCACATAAGACTCTGTGTTGACAGCGTGAAGCCTGCTTGGGACTCTCTTTCTCCTTCTCTTTCTGCCCCTCCCCTGCTCACACAGGCACATGTGTGCACTCTCTCTCTAAAAATAAATAATATTTTTTTTTCAAAAAGAGTACACCAAGAAGGCAGAGAACATATGAGAATCCAAATTTAATGCATAGCCATCAGCTTTTTTACTCATTATCTGTGTACTATGAACAAGATAGTGCTCTGAACTTCAGGATACTTATCTGTAAAATGAGCAAAAGAAAGAAGGAAGGAAGGAAAGAAAGAACTGTGTAACTTTTGCTATAGTGCCTAACACATAAATGCTAATTAATTTCTCCATTCCCCTTATGTAAGGAATATACATTCATTGAGTTAATACTTTTGAGTGCTTACCATGTGTCAGCAGCGCTCTGGGTGCTGGAGATGTGTTGCTCTGAATGGCCCTGCATTACATTCTTAGAAGAATCAATGCTTCCCTTTCTATGTGGCTCTTATAAAGCGGTTCCTCCTGCCCCCGAAAGCCACAGCGATGGGAGAGTGACTTAGGCGGGCTAAGCCTGGCACCCCATTTGCTAGTCAAGAGTGATTGGCCTGGGGGAGTGAATGAGAAACCCAGGTAGGACCAATAACATCTTAGAATCACTAGATCCTTAGGGGAAAAAAATCCAATTTTCACTGGATTTTCAAAGCTGAGGCTGCCAGTTCATATGCTGGGTACCTGGAAGAAGTCCACCTGATTTGGGAGAGAATGACTCCCACAGATAGAAGTCACCAAGCCCAGAGATGCATAGAGAGAACATTAGTGATGTCATCTGAGCCACCGGAGCCAACCATCACTGGAGTGTGATCCTGGCTGGATTTTCTGGTTAGATGAGGCCCCCTAAAGGATTTTGTTTGAGATGGTTACATTAGGCTACACCACTTGCAACCGAAAGAAGCCTGACTCATATACTTTTCCCTGCTCACGTCAAGCTCTTTCAGTCTTGGAAGTCTTTGGTCTACAAAAGATTATGGCCATCAAAGAGATTCCACCCTTCAGAGAAGATGTCTCAGGGGCTAATACAATCCCTGATTACTTTAACATGTGGGTCATCTATCAAAACTACTGAATATATAATCATTCCAAATCATCTACTGAGTATTTAGAGTGGGCGAGGAGTCAATTTTCATGTCATATGGCAAGATCCCAATCTTCACATTTGAAATTTTTATTAGATGAAAAAAGAATTTATATTCTTAGAAGACCAGCAAGAATAAGCACTAAGAAGAAAGACCCACCACTCAGATTGAGATCCTCCTACACTTCCCTTTATCAAAGGCTTCTCCTTAAAGGAGACATCACCCAGGACAGAGGCAATCAGGACATGACCCATTCAAAGATCAGTTATCACACAGAATGATGGACATATTGAATAATTCACAGTCCAGGAAATACATGAGCATCGGCAGCGGAACATTTTATGATGTCAAAATTGCTTTCTATACCGCACAATCACTGTATAAGAAAAGTTCAGCTAACAATGTGAATATAATATACGTCTAATTATTGACTGAAGACATACATCTTGGAAGCTTTATTTGCAAAGGGCTATTAAACAAGTGATTTTATAACAAGTTTCTTTTTCTTCCTAAAATATTTATTTGTTCATTTGGTCTTCATATAAATAACCCAAGTTCATCATTGGAAAAATTATAAAAGATGAACAAGGTAAAAACAATTTAGTCACTGAAACAACTTTACTGTAGTTAGCTACTATTACTATTTTAGTGATAGTGCTAGATGTGGGATATGTGTATGTGTTTATACATACCGATCCATGTATCATGGAGATCTTATAATTTTACATGTAAATGCATGTAATCTGCATAATTATTTAAATAACTATATAGCAACCCAATGAACAGTTTCTAGTGTTCCAGTGTACAAATGTTCTATGATTCATCTAGTCTATCAGTACTAGAGTATTCATAATTTTTCTAAATTCAGCTATTAATGGCTGAAAATGTGTGGGCATTTTTTTAGCTTTTTATATACCGTTGTCAGACTATCCTCCATAAAAACTGTAACATCTTGCATTTCTACAGTATGAGAAATATACCATTCACACCTCCACCAGCATTACCATGTTAAAAATCATTGCAAATAATTTATGAGAAAACAAAGGTACAACATAAACATGCAAATAAATATGTATAAACCCACAATATTAATTTGCTGTAGAAATATAGTTGAGTTGATTCTTTCTAAGATAAAATCACATAACTGAAAAGCTATATTAAAAATACAATTTTACAGTAATTTGCATGCATCCTTATAACAGTCATTTGTATCCATGTAATTTTTCTGTGAGTAACTTCAATTCTCTTTCAGGATTATGTCAAATAGACCTGCTTTCAATAAGTCACAACTGAAAACAGAATTGTTTACAAGATCAAACTTTCTCAAGTGTACTATTAAAACATCAATCAGACTCTTAGGTTTTTACTGCTAAAGGGTACATTATATTCAGAACAAAAGAGGTTTATGGACTGGCACAAATAAATAAAGCAATCTACAACTTTGTGGAGAAAATGGGCATTTCGTTAGTTTTAATAATAGTAGCGTGGCATGAAAAGTTCATAAAGCCTGTTAAAATGATGTTGGGGGTTCTCTTTAAAAATAAATTGTTTTCTTAAAGTTTATTTATTTATTTTTAGAGAGAAAGAGAGAGAGAGAGAATGTGAGCGAGGGAAGGACAAAGACAGAGGGAGAGAAGGAATCCCAAGCAGGCTCCATGCTGTCACTGCAGAGCTCAGTTTAGGGCTCGATCTCCTAACTGTGAGATCATGACCTGAGGGGGGATCAAGAGTTGGATGCTTAACCAACTGAGCCACCCAAGGAGCAACTACGTTTTATTGTTAAACCTCTGAGATTTGTGAGTCATTTGCTAGTGCACTTAGACCACCTGCTCTAATATAGAAATAAGTCGGTGTTCAAACCCAAAAGGCAAGCGAGTATTTTTTTGTGTTCCCTTTGTTCTAATAAACGTAAAAGTTACAATCAGATCTTAGTGAGAATTTATTTAAGAACAAAGACAAAAGTAATGATTTGCTACTGCAATTTGTTTTCTGCCCAAAGGAAGGGGTGAGGGGAACCACTTGCATAAAGAGTGCTGGGATCATAAATGTTTCCCTCAGGACATTACATCTAATGAATGAGTTAGACCTTGACTGAGGGACCATATTAGTGTTCTTCTCAGTCCCAGAAGATTAGACTTATAGAATGGGAATAAGAGATCTCAATGCCTACATCTAGCACCCTTGTGCTCATGACAGGTATATAAACCATTTAATTATGTGATTTATCCCAATAACTATTGGATAAGCCTTCCAATTAATCAAACATTAATTACTCTGTTAAGTTTCCTACTTCAGATTGATTGGATGGTTTTCTCATGTAAGTTTTATAAATAGCTGATCACTTTTCTCTAATAAAAGATAAATGTTATGTAAAATCATATGTAATGTTTATTTATTCATTTTGAGAGAGAGAGAGAGTAAGAGAGAGAGAGAGAGAGAACGAACAAGCATGTGAAAGTGAGCAAGCATGGACCCGGGGAGGTGCAGAGAGAGAGAAAGACAGAATTCCAAGCAGGCTCCATGCTGTCAGCACAGAGCCCAACATGGGGCTTGAACTCACAAACCATGAAATCATGACCTGAGCCAAAACCAAGAGTCTGACACTTAACTGACTGAGCCACCCGGGCATCCCACAAATAATACTTTAATATGATCTATATTGTTATGTTTATATTTAAAAGAATATACTTTAAAGCACTTAGTAAACTATTTTTTCTGAAACTCCCATCTCCAGAAAATTTTAGCAAAGATACATGAGAAGAAAAAAATATTCTCTTGGAAAAGATCTGATTATTCCTCTGGAAAGAGAACATTAGAATGGGCGAATGTTAGAGATAATGTCTGTTGATCAAAATGACACACGCATAGAATAAATACAATGAAAACTTAGCTAATAAGAAACTGTCTATTTAAAGATAAATAATGCCAAGGTGAAAACTGAAGCATCAATCATTATTTAATGGTTTCATAATAGTTTGGCTTGATAATTGGAAAACTGAATTTTCAAGTGGATATTCTGATTCTAACATACCATACCACCAATTAAGTGTCACCTTTCAGTCCCTCAAATGTAAGCAATATTCAGATGTAATAAAATGTCTCTTAATTTAGAATGAGTAATATTTATAGACATAATAAATTATTAATCTTACCATGAATAATTTATAGCAGAAAACTCAGATATTCAAAGAATATTTCAAACTCAGGCACATTTGAAAGAGAGGTAGAATTTTTCAATCCCAGAGATCTACATAAATTATTTTTTTCAAGGGCAAATACATTTTCCAGAATGTTTCATATCAACATGAGCAACTGAGGTTGATTTTGTATTTAAATTTATACTTTGCACCTGGTTTCATTCTAGTTCTGCTTCCTAATCACTACGCTGTAACAATATCTTTTCAAGATATTGACAATGCTGTGATATTTTGGGAATGGTGCATTAGGGAGAATTTAGTGAAGATTTAGATTCGATCTTCATGAATTTACAGCTTAACATTTCAAGTTGATATGTTAGCATATAATCCTGTAAATGTAATTAGTGCAGCAGCTCTATAATCAAAATTATTTTAGCCAAAGCTGAACCTTTTGATTTCTTAATGTTTCTCTTAACTCCTTTTTCCTTTTTACATATTATACCTTTCCAATTAAAGTTTAAATAAGGGTTCAAACCTTACCCTTAGATAGTCATTCACAAAATTGACCTGATTATCTGAGGGCAAAGATTAGCACATCACTTCCTGAGAGCATTACACATGTTAACTGAGGGTAGATATTGGCCCTCAATAGTAATGGAAGGCATTCATGGTCATTGTGCATGTAATTTCATCATTTGGGAGGCTTGTACTAGTGCATGGAAATAAAAATGCTGAAAAGCCCTGTTTCTCAACCTAAATGTGCATGTTTGGTAGAATCTGCCATATAAAACCACAGTTTTCAAATCTGATTATTTTGTGGCTTCTCTCTCTGCCCTCGCCCTCCCTAGTTAGTTATTTTCACCCTTGTTGTTATTTATAACCTTTTGAGACTAACATCTGATAGTCCTGGCTGATATAAAGGAAGTATGCATAAATAAACGACTAAAAAAAGGAAAAGGATAAAGGAAGAAAAAAAAGATTTAATATGTTTTTGCTAAATTAATATATTTTATTAATTTATGGTTTGAAATTTAGAGCTACTCTGTGTCAAAATACTTTTGGGATTCTGTTAAGATCTGGGCATTCTATACATAGCAAGCAATCATAATACCTATTTGCAAACTAGGACTAAATAATGTAAAGAATTGATATTCTAACACCATATTTTACAATTATAATGTTGAGAGGGATAAAATATGAACAAGGCTAAGGGCACCTGGGTGGCTCAGTCAGTTAAGTGTCCGACTTCAGCCCAGGTTGTGATCTTACGGTCTGTGGGTTCGAGGCCCGCGTTGGGCTCTGTGCTGACAGCTCAGAGCCTGGATCCTGCATTTTGAATCTCATTTCCCTCTCTCTCTGCCCTTTCCCCACTCACACTCTGGCTCTATCTCAAAAATAAGTAAATATTTTTTAAAAAGTTTTTAAATATATGAATAATGGCAGAGAATGTGTAGCAACAGTAGATTCAACCAATGTTAAAAGTCAGAAATCCTGAGACCTACAGGTTATTTTATTCATTCACCTCTGATTTTGAGACTGAAAAGTACTTTACTTTCCTATGATTTAGTCTGAGATAACACATCTTCGGAAATTCACATGCTAACTCAAAAAACTGTAACTTCCCTTCCCAAGGTACACCTCCCTGATGACATGAGCAGAGCACAGAGGAAGCACTCCAAAGTCAGCCCAGTGCTGAGCTGAGTCATTTGGTCTTACTGCCTGTACTTAGCCACTGCCGTTCGGTAGATGTTGCTAAGGTGAGCACATTAGCTATGTGTGGAAAAAGCCTCCGTTATACAATCACGTGATCATGTTTTAAGTACAATTTTACTAGTAACAAGAGAGGATTATCAATAAAGGGTCGCCTGCATAAGCACAATCTAAGGGGTCACACTACTACCACATTAGTAAGTAAATAAAGTAAATAGCACAAGGATTCTTTGGCCCATTTCACTAAAATTGACCCATTTCACTAAAGCAACCTCCTGCCCTGATAAATATTACTTTGCTTTATCTTTTTTTTCCCCCTAACAAGCAAAACCAGTACTGTTTGTCTTTGTCATAATACTAACCTGTCCAAGAAGCAAGACCTGTGTTTCTCTACTTTGGGCAACAATTATAACCACATTAGAGTCCCTTTGTCCTCCGTCCTCACTCTCAGGACAGCTGCCAGCTGTGGGACAGTCCCCTGAGGGATGGTGAAAGGCAGACACACTCAGGAGCATATACTTGATTTTTAAAAAATCAACTCAATTTCATTTGGAATGAAAGAGGGAAAGGTCCGATGCAAAGATAAGTCTAAGTCAGGCCTGAATAAACAAATGTCCTTCCAGACTGAACAGTGACTTTATATCTATAAACATTTGTGGCCTGAAATAGTAAAGCCCCATTCATTAAAGCCTAGGGTACTAAGTAAACAGAACTTTTTTAAAGTTTGTTTATTTATTTTGAGAAAGAGAATCCCAAGCAGACACTGTACTGTCAGGGGATGTGGAGCTCGAACTCACGAAGAGCAGCTTTGGGAATACTGGTCAAAGTTGAATCCATCTAGAATGTGGATACATCCACAGTGAGATTTGAGAGACTCAAGGAAAATAATTGGCCTAATTGGCTTTAGTGTTCCAGAGGGTCACTCTGAACGGAGGTACTGAAGGTCCTGACACCTCACTGCATTATCAGAGAGTCAGATATTGGCCAGACGTTGGCATTTCTTTTCCTGAAGCACGTTAACTTAAAATATTTGGCTTCAAAGAATCATCAATCTGGTATTTTTTTTTCCTTTCAACAAGGTGGCATGTTGGTTAAATGAGGGAAGTTGATAATGTGGATGACTTTTCTTGGAGGACCCCAATCTGTCATCTTTTGTCACCAGGGTGTGATGTGAACTTGAAAATCAAAGTATAGATTTAGTCACTCACTTTCACATCCATCTTTATGGATTTCTTTGCCAAAAAGCTGCCCTAGAAGTTCTGGGTATGCCTTCCTGCTCAAAACTCTCTCTCCCAATTCTGTACTTGTCTATCATGAGACTTTATTATTATTTTTTTTTTTTTTACAAAAGCAATGCTAGTCATCTTGTTTGCTGCTAAAGGGAGCCCACAGAATGTGGGTTTTATTCATACTGGGGTGGAATCTTACACTGACAGGGATGGGAGCCACTTACAAAGTTCCTGATAAAACATCATTCAGTCAATTTGCCTTGGATTTGAAAAAGCCTTGCCAGAATGCCATTTTTCAAGGTGGACAAACCATTCCTATAAATTCTACCTGATAATTCCTCTAGGATTTTTGTTAGCTAGGAATGAACAAGATATATAGAAATGGAACCAAAGAAAACATATCTTGACAAGCCAGGGGGCCCAAAAGGTTATTCAGAGGATTTGAACAATGCATCAGGTCCAGCAACATCAAAAACAACTTTCTTGGGGCACCTGGGTGGCTCAGTGGTTTAAGCATCTGGCTTCGGCTCAGGTCATGATTTCATGGTTTGTGGGTTTGAGCCCTGCATCAGGCTCTGTGCTGACAGCTCAGAGCCTGGAGCCTGCTTTGGATTCTGTATCTTCCTCTCTCTCTACCCCTTCCCTGCTCGTGCTCTGCCTTTGTCTCTCAAGAATCAATAAATGTTAAAAAAATAATAATAAAACAACTTTCCTCATTGCTGGGCATGAAGTAGTTGGCTCTCAAACTGTCCTTCATATGCAAAGGACAGGAGAGATGAAAAAAGAGGCCGACACCTCCTGGGGGGCGGTGGTTAGTCAAGTATATCATCCAGATGATCTCAACACCACCTTACTCTCTAAAGGCTGTCCTTGGATCAGTTCCCACTCTTGGAATGACAGACGGAACGTAGATTTCAAGAAGAGGGCAGGGGCCGGGGAGTCTCCGATTGCCAGGGTCTGGCTCATGAAGCAACGTCAGGTCATGTCCTCTCAATCACCTCCTCCAACAAAACCAAATATTAAATTTAAATGCAGCATCAGTTGGAATGATGATTCAGCACATATTTAGCACATGATTCTCAGCCCTAGAGAAGACAAATAGTGATCAATTTTTAAATATTATCCCCCAGTATTTTGTAAGCCAGTGATACAAACTGAAATGACACTAAAAGAGTAAGATAGCAACTGTCAACACCTCATCTTTTTTTAAAAAGGGTTCAATTAAATAAAATGATCTTGTTCTGAAGTGTAATTTAATTCTGAAATGCTTACTTGCATCAGTTTTGTTCTTTCCAATTTAAGCCATTGTTCATGCCTAGACCTTTACAAAATGGGCAACTAAGTAAGAGGTGGTTAAGTATAAGTTTGAAATTTTTTCCTGAAGAGGAATAGAATATATCACTCCAAAAATGCCATTGAGGCAAACTGATTCTTTTGATTTGAAGTTATTTGAGAAATAACCCTCAAGTGAAAAGCAGCTGCCCTCTACCAGGAAGGAAGAGGGCATCCCTTTCACCAAATATAGGAAATTCGGGGTCAGGAAGTCCACATGGACAAATCTTATTACTTCACTAATTTACTACTCCAAGCCCAAACCCCTTTGTCTTGTCAATCGTTCATAAATTCATTGCCTTTTTTTTTTTCATCTAAAAGATATAAATTTTTCTATTGGTCACAGATTTGAGTCTCGTATTTTTATGGGGCATCTGTATATACAAAATTCAATTTGTTTTTTTCCTGTTAATCTGTTGTATGGGGGGGAAAATTCCTCCTCTAAAGAATTTCAAGGTCTGCCAGGGGACTGAGAATTAAATATACATGAGACAGATTCACAGAAAAAAAAAAAACTGGAGTTTTATTACACGTGCACAGGGCCCAATAATGAAACTGAGACAAAAAGTGACCAAGGCCGGCAGTTCTTATACTTCCTAGACAAAGGGACTATAAATTTGTGAGGAACTGATAGGATTTGTAAACAAATAAACAAAGAAAGACAGATGTTTGGGAGCTTTAATTAGTAAGGAATTCTAAGTGGAATTTGGGCTGAAATAGTTGAAGAGTAAAAAAGGAGTAGGGTTTGTTTCCATAGCTTTCTTGGTGCTAACATTTCATCTCTGATGATGAGGATGTCTTTTCACTGCTTAGGACGGGGAGGCTCCCTCCACATGGGAGATTTATTTCACACTATCAGACAGATAGACAGAGTGACCTTGTATGGGCTTTTCCCCAAGTAGCTTCAATTCAAAATAATCAATATGCCATTGTGGTACATTTTGGGCAGACGATCCTTGGCCCCTACACTGTCTTATATCAATTTAGTTATTAGACCAGTCAAAGAACCCAGGTTCTTTGAAGGGAAATGTTTTCTGCCTCTATATCCCATTTCATTTTGGTAAGCGATTTTTGAAAATCTTAAGAAGGAATCTTTAACTGGGCTGGAAATAATTAGATTTTGTAATGTAAAAACACCTTACTTAAAGTCTTTCATATTCAATAGACTTCTACTTTATTCTATAATAAAATTTCCAAATATAATTTTAGTACATTAGTATCTCTAATAAAGGATGTGTTGGTGATGGAGGTAAAGGTGTGGTCAGGTGATCTACGCCCCTTGTAGGTCTTTTGGTCCATTTGCTTTCAGAACTTGGCAATTCCTCTCCAGGTCTCCATGTTATTTTTGCATCCCTTCCTTCCCTATCCTCCAGAGACGTGCCCCTAAATAGGATACTGGATGGGCGGTGCCCCCATTCACTTCAGGTCCCCAAACAGCTGAATAACAGGATACAGCACTTGAAACTCTAGTTTCTATCATTGACTGAGTGTGCAAATACTTCCATTGGTTTGAAAAGGTTACACCTTTCTCTCTGAATTGGATTTACTTTTGGATATATTAATGTACTTACTCAAAAGAATTGGCTTCCTCCCTCATTTATTCAGCAACTATTTACTGAATCCCTGCTATGTGCCAGAATATAAGGCAGTGAAAAAAAAAAAATCAGACATGGTGGTCACTACCATCTTGGAGCCAAATGTATCAGCGTTGGGCTTCTGATTCAGCCCCTGCCTTTCGTTCTCCCTCAAGGAGTCCCGCAACCCAGGCTTCTACTGAAACAACCATCCTGCACATGCTTACAAGATTTCCAAATGGGAACAACTTTCTTAGATGATTGCTAGCTTCCATCTTGCCTTGCAGAATTTCAAAGACTTACATAAGTGAATTTAATTAACATGCTCATGAGTCCCCACATTCTACCCATGACCATGACTGGAGCCGATGCTATGATTTCTCTAGCACCAAGCGGATAGTGTAATAATCTTGGATACTGTTTGGCACTCACTTTGTGGTGAAAGGAAATCTTATTTCACAGTTCTCTTCAGAGGCTTCCAATTTTTGTTTTATGAGAAATTATTATGGAGTATCATTCAAAGGTTTTTGAGATGAACTTCGGTTTCCAAATTAACAATTTCCCTCAAAACACCGTGGCTTTGTTGAAACTCTTGGTTGGTTACTTTGAAATAGATCTACTCCTGTCAAAACGCAGTGGTGAGAGGCAAAGAACAGCACTGAAGAGGGGAAGAGAGTATTTTATAGTGACAGCTCCCCAGTTCTTCAATGTTTTAGCTGAAATACTTAAATTGAGGTTCAAGCCTACTCTAAGCAAGGCATATTTTTATCTAACTCACTCACGAAATTATTCTAGACCCAAAGGCCCTATTCCAGGTTAGTGAATGCCTCCTGAGGTATGATTTGGGTAACAAAACACAATTTCACACTGCACTGCTAATAAATGAGGGATTTTTATCTCTCTCTTACATCAAGGCAAAAATACTAGGAAACAGGCCTTGTGAGATGAGCACATTTAAAAGTAACATAATGTGTCGGAAATAAAACTGGGCCAAGAGTCAGAGCAATGGGTACTAACGCCAGCTTCTGCTGCTGATAAATTTTCGACCTTAGGTTAATTTGCTTAACTTCTCTGAGCACAGAGCTCCTAATACACAGAGGTAAGTTCGCAATACCTCCCTTATGGAATGGGTGCGGGTAAAAATGAGATAAAATAGATGAGTACATAGCATAAGGCCTGGCGAGTGGTCAGCCCTCAGTAACTACTTGTTTCTTCCTTCTCACTGCCTTCCTTCTGTGCTGGAGAATCCCAGGAAAGGCAATGGAAAGTTTAGGTTTCATTGTTCGCACTGGGAAGCTGTAGTCCATACACGCAAGAGCAAGCATGGTGGACAGTGGGAGAGCCATTGCCTTTTTGGTGTGGCCTGTGGCTGTCAAAACACACAGTGTGGAACAATGGGCACTTTACACTCACGAGTGTGGTCGTGCCTAGTAGCTGTGCAAAATCCAGTCATCATCCTGTTAGGTTGTTGTCAATGCCTGTTTCCAATCGTGAGACTTCACCATTATTTTCTCTGGTGCTTAATTTCCCTATTTCCTCTTACTTGTCTCTAGAAACTGCCTCGCTGGCTGCTTTCTTCTTAAGCTCCATGTCAGACTCCCTCCTGTTCCTGACTTCTAAATCCTAGAGTGACCCCGGCATCAGTGTAGCCTCTGTTCTCTGTACCTAAATTAAGGACGCATCCACCTCCCACACTTGAACTTCCAACAATATTCAAGTGACTTACATAGATATTTCCCACCCTGCACCTCTCTCAGAAGTGTCATGGCATATGCAAATGCCTACTGCTTAGAAGTGTGGGGAAGAAAAATAATTTTCCCTCTACCCTTCTGAGGTCTTGGCTGAGACTCTTTTAATAAAAGACAGATTAACAAGAGAGAAGCACATTATTAACACAGATGCCTTATGTACACATTAGAGATACCCAGGAAAAAAATGGGGGACTCCCTGAAGTGGCTTAGAATTCCAGTTTATGTAACACCTTTAACAAAGGACAATACATTTGTGGAGGAATGATGGGAAAGGAGAGCAGGTGTAGACTTTCAAAGGAGGAGATAAAGGCTAGTTAATTTTGTTCCTAGATTCATCTGGTGACTTCTCAAGGCTGATAGGTGTTGAAAGTCCTCTTGGGGATTAAATCTGCCCTTCCTGGTAGAGGGGAGGATGAGCACCTTTGTAAAATGTATATCCTGTGTATAAGCAAACCAGAAAGAGAATTTATCTTACATTCTCTTTTTCTCATTTGCTTTGAGCTCAAAATAACCCTGTTGCCAAAGTGCATTAGTTTGGGGTGACATCATCTGTTACCCTTCAGAGATCCAATAAGAAAAAGGGAACTCTTGATTTTCTCCCCCCAAAACTACTTCCTTGACTCAGGAGTGGCACTGTCATTCCTTTAGTTGTTTAGATCAAAAATCTCGAGGTCGGGGCACATGGGCGGCTCAAGTGGTTAGTGCCCAACTCTTGATTTCATCTGAGATCATGAGTTCATGGTTAATGGGATTGAGCCTCATATTGGGCTCTGTGCTGACAGCCCGAAGCCTGGTTGGGATTCTCCCTCTTCCTCTTTCTCTGCCATTCCCCACTTGTGTGCTCATTCTCTGCCTCTCTCTCAAAATAAATACGTTAACTTAAAAATAATCTAAAAGCCAACCTCGATTTCACTCAGCATCTTGTTTTTGGCTGCCCCCATTTTCCCAACACTCAATGCAATTCCATCAGCTCCCCTTTCAAAGTCTCCCCAATGTCACACCTCCAAGCACCTGGCCCAAACCACACTCATCTCTGCAGTAGCCTCTTAAACAGTCATCCTGATCACACGTGGATCTTCCTGAAGCCTGCTCTTCACCCGTGCAGCCAAAGCAATCTTTCCAAAATAAAAGCCAAGTCCTGTCCTTCTCCTACTTCAAGTCCACCACTGTATTGCTACTCAACCTCTACCCAAGCTTACAAGGCCCCACATTACCTGATGGGGAGTTCTGTGTCCTCACTGATGTCATGTGCTGCCTACTCTCCTTCACTCATGGTATTCCACCCACCCTGACTTTCTGGGGGATATTTCAATGCACCTGCCTCCCTCCTTCTCATGGAACTGCCACCCTTGCAAATCCTCCTGCCTGAGAGGTTTTGCTCAGAGCTTCACATTCTTCACTGCTTCTCTTGTTTTGGGGCTCTTCCCATTACCTTGCAAAGGGGCCATCCCCAACCATCTCATCCAAAACAGCTCTTTTACCCTCCTTGTGGTGATTCTCTTCCTTTCGGTGGCATGATTGATCGGCCTTCTGTCACCAACTGAAGCTACTTCGTGGATGAGTTTATTGATCCTCTTCACCCCACACTAGAAGGGAGATTCCTTATGGCAGAGATTTCATCCTTCATTCTCCTCCCTACCTCCATCCTGGCCTGTAATCAGTGCTCAAAGCTATTTTGTGTAATTAATAAGCCCTATTCACTTAGTCATCCGAGCTGTGAAGCTCCTAATGATGTTTAATCTCTTTTCTCCTGTGACCACTTCATCACCAGCTCTCGTTTACTTTATGTCCAAAAGGATGTCTCCATGTTTGTCCCCCTCTTCCCCGCCCCCATCATGTCTCATGTGGACCATCACAGTAAACTTCTAAATGATTTTCCAAGTCCACCTCTTCCCTACCCCTTGTTGCAGGAGTCCTTCACCTTTCTTTATTTGCTGGCAGTCCATTGACTCCTTCAGCTCTTGCTGAGAGTGGCAACTTAGTCTAGAAGATTCTAGAAGTCTCTTTGAAACCAGAGGTTACATGGGTTGAAACTCTAGTGAGTTGTGTGTGTGTGTGAGACCTTAGAAAAATCATTTGAGGCCTCTGAGCCTCAGTTTTCACATCTATATGATGGAGATAACAATGCCTGTCTTACAGGGTGGTTATGAATATGAAATGAGTTGTCATAAAGATAAAATAAGTTACTTTCTGGGGCACCTGGGTGGCTCAATCAGTTAAGCATCTGACTTCGGCTCAGGTCATGACCTCCCAGTTTGTGGGGTTCGAGTCCCGCATCAGATTCTGTGCTGACAGCTCATAGCCTGGAGCCTGCTTCAGATTCTGTGTCTCCCTCTTTCTCTGCCCTTCCCCCTCTTGCTCTCTCTCAAAAATAAATAAAAATTTTCTTTTAAAAAGTTACTTTCAGAATTTAGAATAAGATATAGCACATAGTAAGTACTGAATAAACGTTAACTATTTTAATAGAGCTCCTTTTGTCTGACATGGATCTGTTCATGGCTGTTAGTTTCCATGAGGCCCACTCCATGTGCCATGTGATTTCAGCGTTCGCGCCGTACGGAGCCCGGGGTGGGTGCGGTGAGTGGTCCAGCCCTATCTTCGCCAGAGCACCTGACCACCACACTGCATGGAGTCAGCCATGGCTATGAGTCTCTCAAGTTCACAAGCTGCAACATTGTGATCTGTCAACCTCTCCCCCCATCCCCTGCCCACCACAATGGTCAAGGAATTTGCAGAAGCTTGCTTAGTGGGTTAAAGGTTGAAGGTCGGCAAGCTCCAAAGCAGCAAGGCATCTCTGATGAGCACTCGTGCCACATACCCATGAAGGACACAGTTTTTAATCTTGACTCAGGATCGTGCTATGGGCCTTCATCGTCAAGCCCAGGGAAGATCGCACATTTTTAAAGTTGTGAGAATAGGGTTATTTGGGTCAGAAACAGAATTCACTCTTCAACTCTTTCAAAGAACATGATAGCTAAGTTCACCTTTAATAAGCAAAGGATGCAGCCTGCCTTACAAAGCCATCACCACTTACAGGATAAATAGAATGACTTCAACCAAAGTGGACCTATGTTGCTGCCAGGCAAGGACAAGGCAGAGGGTCCCATGCTGCTCTTGCCAATTAAGAGGATTTGTATCTTTATTCTTACTTAAAGCGAGCAAAGAAACACCCTCTGTCTTTCTTAAACACTGATGTTTTAATGTAAATTTTTTTGAAGGTATTTCTATTTTTTGCATCAGGAGAAGAAAGTAACATTGCTAATGCTCTCAAGGTTTGAGTCACAGTTATACTGAGGACACTGATGAAAAGCTCAGATTCTAGAGTCTGGTGCCAACATCCAAGTCCCCAGTCCACCCCCTCCTCACTATGTGACTCATTTATATTAATCTCCACTGTAGTAAACTCTGCTAACCTCCCCGATGAGCTGGCACACGAATGCACCTACAACCACACCTGGGACCGGCTCCCATTACCTCATTCCTGTTGGCATGCTGCAAGCACTACCTCACTTGCTCTTCACAGCAACCCTCATTCACACATCATGAGCAACCTTCTAAAATTGATACAATTAAGTTCCCCATTTTATAAGTGAAGAAACAAGGCTTACGAAGGTCAAGCTGTATGTCTGGGGTTACAAAGGTAAGAAGTGACAGAGGGGAAATCAATCCTGGGTCAATCTGACTCCAATTAAGACATAAGGCAGGTGTGTCATCACTCATATATCGTATGCTAGCCGTTCCTTGAAGATGTGCTAGAGATCTCAGTGGTGTTTCTGAGTCTGGATTGTCCACAGAGATGATTAGAGCATAAATAACAAAAGAAATCTCAATAAACATAAAGTTAATTCAACCGTTATCATACTTTATTAATTTGGGGGTGGGGAGAAATAACCCACCTAAGGTCTTGAAGTCTACCAACCTGTCAAACAAAAGTAATCCTGACAGAGGTGGGCTGTCCTGCTCTATAGATATGAGATATGGTCACTAGCCTTGAATAGGCGATAATCTAGTTGGTCAGAATAAACACTGTACTCAACATGCCAAATAATCAGTGCAACTTCACCATATAATCACCAATGGGATGCGTAATGCATGACCAGTCTAATATAGGGTTAATCAAGCAAGAATTTTAGAACAGTTGATGAGCATGGGCTCTTAAAAACATTGAAGTGAAATGTATGGTTCAGATATTTAAGGTTATAGGAGTTTGGAGTTGGGGAGATACTGACATTACTGTAGAGCAAGAATTTGAATTGAGTCTTTGAAAGAATAGATTTGGATACATGGATGGGAGACTGAAAGGCATCCCAGAAAAAGAGAGCATGACTGAGATCACAGGGTCAGGAAGAAGTGTGACATGCCAGGGGTGGGAAAGGAAAGAAAGGAATGGAAAGGAGAGAGAAAATAAGAGAGAGAGACAGACAGAGAGGGAGGGAGAAAAGAAGGATAAAAGGGAGGGAAAGAAGGAGGGAGGAAGAAAAGAAAAGAAAAGAAAAGAAAAGAAAAGAAAAGAAAAGAAAAGAAAAGAAAAGAAAAGAAAAGAAAAGAAAAGAAAAGAAAAGAAAGAAAAGAAAAGAAAAGAAAAGAAAAGAAAAGAAAAGAAAGATAGGAAAAGAAAAGAAAAGTAAAGAAAAGAAAAGAAAAAAGAAAAGAAAAGAAAGATAGGAAAAAAGAGAAGGAAGAAAAAAAAGGGGTTCATTCAGGAAGGTGAAGCATGTGGCTATAAATGTGATTCAGCTTTTAGAGTTTTCACAAGTGATCAATTACTAGCTAACTCTAAGATACAAATGTGTACATATCAGTATTTCCATTAAAAAAATAAGCTGAAAGTGAAATATGTACACAGGTCTGCCTTCAGTTAGTATTGCTGCCTCTTTTGTTTTCATTACATTATGTATTGCCTGAAGCACCTAGGATAGAGAATAATTAGACTTTTCAAAGTCAGGAAAATGATGAAATAAGCATTAGAGTCGAGTGTAATTCTAATACATCAAATGGAAGACCATCTGATACACTGAGGATATTACTATAGGGTTCTATCTTGTAAGTGCTTTCTCTCTCTCCCTCCCTCTTCTGTCTCACCTATCTATCTATATCCATACATACATAAGGTGTCTATCCGAAGAATCACCTCTTAGGGTTTTTTCCTTAAGTTTATTTTCTTTACCTAAAAGTAATCTTTGTTCAAAAACCATTCATAGAGCAGAATACATTTGATGAATCACTATACTCCCTTTTCAATGTCTTTCCTTCCCTCCTCCTACATGCTAAACTTGAGCTACATGCTAGTCGAGAATCTCTGAAGATTCATTTTTATGGAAATATTCTTCATAAACCAATTGGGAGGATAGAATTTTGAAAATCTCCCACTTACACAACCCACACAAAAAAAGGGAAAGGAAGCTTTATGACTTCGATGGAAAGATTCGGACAGAGGGTGGAAAGCTTTCACAGATTTGTTTTTAACGCCCCTCAGTGTCAGAATCCGAATGATTTGTCCATCGTGGTTTATGCCGGAAGCTGAAACTCCGGTTCTCATGCAGTATTTCCTGTCGAGGCTCATACGTAGGACCCGTCTTCATTATGTGTTTGTAGGGACTGAGGCTGTACAGACTGGGAAACTCAGGCTTACAAGAAACTTTGATAAAGCCAAAATTTTAGAATACTAATGTTGATAGCAGTTACCGTTTATTGATGACTTATAATTTATAAGTGAGACTCATTAAACACATTATTTTATCTTCACAGGATCCCTGTGTGGTAGGACTGCTTTTCTCCCATTTTACATCCAAGCTTAGAGGGGGTAAGCAATATGGCCCGCATGCCCTAATACAAAATATTAGGTAGCAGAACAAAGAATCCATCATGAATGCCTCTATGAAGCAAAAATGCAAGAGGCACCTACGTGGCCCAGTGGGTTAAGCATCTGACTT
This sequence comes from Suricata suricatta, assembly GCF_006229205.1. Taxonomy (NCBI): domain Eukaryota; kingdom Metazoa; phylum Chordata; class Mammalia; order Carnivora; family Herpestidae; genus Suricata; species Suricata suricatta. Next base: position 110,935,789 of record NC_043701.1, on the reverse strand, counting down.
CTGCTAAGGTCACAGTCTCAAAGTTTGTGGATTCAAGCCCCAAGTCAAGCTCTGTGCTGACAGCTCAGAGCCTGGAGCCTGCTTCCAATTCTGAGTCTCCCTCTCTCTGCTCCTACCCTGCTCATGTTCTTTCTCTTTCTCTTTTTTTTCTCTTTCTCTTTTTTCTTTCTCTCTCTCCCCTTTCTCTCAAAAATAGATAAACATTAGAAAGAAAAACTGTAAAAGTCACTGAATCTAGGGGCACCTGGGGTGTACGTTTGAGCCCCGCCACGGGCTCTGTGCTGATGGTGCAGAGCCTGCTTGGGATTCTCTCTCTCTCTCTCTCTCTCTCTCTCTCTTAGAACCTCCTCCACTAGCTCTGTCTCTCTCAAAATAAATAAACTTAAGAAAAAACGATCACAAACATCACTCCAGACTTGTAAAATTCTTAGTGTGGCTGCAGGAGAACTGCACTGAGTCTCATCCCCAGCCAGCCAGGTCTCTCAGATCCATTGTCTGTTCAGGACTCGAAGAACAGGCTGCTTGTTTGGCTCCTGGCTTCTGCCTGGTTCACCCTCCTTGGACCCCTCATTCCTGTCCAAGCCCCTGCCTGGTGCTGTAGTGTCTTTTCCAGTCTGACCCTTCGTGTCACCTGCGTGCTCAGCTCTGCCGTGGACCCCTGACACCTCAAGGCCCTCGTGTTGCTGTGGCTTATTTCTGCTGTTGCTGATGGGTGATCCCACCAGGGAAAGGCGGCCTGTCTGGCAGGAGAAGCAGCACAAAGCTGGGAGGCAAACAGTCTGGAAAAACCCTCCAAGGATGTTTCCATCATAAACATTCCCACGCAGCTCTAAACAACTATGGTCCTGTTGTGCTGTCATTTATCTCTAGAGGGTTTTCTATTCTGATGACTCAATAGAAGGGAAAAGAGAGAGATTCCAGAAATATTCTCATTCACCTAATATTTACTTTGCATCAGTCACTGCTTAGAACACCTCTGTGTCCCCTTAACCACTCAGCCTCTCCATAAATGTGTCCGAGAGAGCAGGGGAGACGTGCCCAAGGCCTCGCCTGTCAGTGGGAGGGCTTGAAGCGCACTGTATCGCCTTCTTGACTCCTTGTTCTGGCTCCTTCCTCCTGTTACCAAACAACATCTCTACACAGGTTTTTGTTTTGTTTTGTTTTGTTTTGTTTCGTTTTGTTTTGTTTTAGATCCACGCTCTGACAAAGTTCTGCACTCTGACAAAAGGCACGTGGACTTCAAGTCCCTCTAGGGAGATGCCATTCTCTGAGGACCTAGTCTCTCAGAGACTCTAGTCTGTAATGTAACTCCGTGGCAAAGTCCCAAATACAAACACTGTTTTCCTTTTTGTGTAAAGTTCCAGGAGGAGAAAATACTTCCGCCTTGCCTTCAGTAGGAGTGACCCAGGAGACCAAGTCTCCAGGAGCCGAAGCTGTCAGAAAAGGAAACAAAATGCCTTTCTTTGCAACACAAGCGCTTGGGGTAGATGTTCTGAGCAGTACATGCTGCAGTCAGCAGAGAGATTGTTTTACAGGGTGTAGCCAGAGCCAACGGGCTTTTGATTCCCAGAATATCTTCACCAAAGACATAGCATCCTTTTGGAGACAGCCTCCGAAAGTCGGCGGCTTGCCTGCATCTGCTCATTCCTGAGGGTAAAGCAGCTTTCTGCAACAGGAGGAGCTGGGCCAGGAAGTTTTAAATGGTGGTCCCTTCAGCAAAACATCATGGCGAAAATTTATGTTCCCTGATTATAAATTTATTATGGAAAATCAGAAGTAATACTATCTAATGCAATATACTGGATTGAGAGAGCTTACACAGTATTACTACAACACTATTTTTAAATACTAGTGTGATTGCAACATCATTTTTAAATACTAAGGATATATGTGCATATGTATATTTAGTTAGTATTTATAAATGATGTTGCAATCATGTTTGTAAATCTACACAACAGCAGTTCACATTTGATTGTAGAGTATGTTATATTCTCTGGTTTCTTCCTTGAGGGTACGAGTGTTATTTCTCTTCTTTTACGGCCTTCTCCTCCTACTGCTGCGCCCTAGTGGGGCAAGTAAGTCATAGGGAAGTACGACTTACAGACTCAAGGATTTTTTATGTTTATTTATTTTTGAGAGAGAAAGAGAGAGACAGAGACAGAGACAGATGCAAGCAGGGGAGGAGCATAGAGAGAGGGAGACAAAGAATCTGAAGCAGGCTCCAGGCTCCAAGGTGGAAAGTCAGCACAAAGCCCGATGTGGGGCTCGAACTGATGAGCTGTGAGATCATGATCAGAGCCAAAGTCAGACGCTTGTCTGACTGAGCCACCCAGGCGTCCCTAGACATACTGATCTTCAGTTCCTTTACTGCTACAGATAAAGACCACTGTTTATTCTATCTTAGAAGTTTGCTGTCTCTGTCTCTCTTAGCCCAAGAAACTACACTTACACTTTGCTCTAAGTAAGATAAAATGCTGAATCAGCCCCCTACCCCATCCCCTACCTCCCATCTGTGGTTCCTGAGTAGTTAGACTTCAGTCTGCCCTGAAACTGTAAGTACTATTGTGGATATGTATTTATGTGCTACCTTTATAAGGTCCTTAGCTTTATTAATTCTCAAAAGATCGTGTATGCAAGACTGAGTATACTGTGTGAGTCTTAAAACATCCTTTAGAGTTAAGCAGCAAGATTTTACATTTTCCTTTTGTCCCCTGATTTGTGGTATCTTATATCGAAGTGATTTTATAACCCCCGGACCCAGTGTGTCCTGGACAATAGGATGGTCATAAACAAACGCTTCTCACTGTCAGCACAGAATCTTCATTCTGGAATCTTGTTATTTCAGTTAAGAATGACTGGTCCCTCTTTTTGAAGAAGGAGATGTGCTGAAATTGACCCACATGGAAAATGGTACCCAAGTCATCTGTCTAAAAACTTAAGGATTGCTTTAAATACAACTCCTTTCCCCCATGTTATGATTCCTTTCTAGTGGCCACAACATTCCTGAAGTCATCACAGTAACATAAACCAGTCAGGTTTGTGGAATCTTGATATTTTACTAATGATGCCACCAGCACTCCAACACCAAAGAAGCAAGCCTTCCACCATCGTGTTGTAATAAAGTCTCTGCTCACACACAAACAACCATCACAATTATCTTCCAGTCGTGCCTACTGCCTACAATATAATCAGACTCTTAAGAATACTGATAAGAAAAACAAAAAAGGGAGCCCAAATAAATGATCTTTGCCCTTTATTAGGAGATCTCTGCTCTCACAAGTCTCAACCAAGGATTTCTAAAAGTTTACAGAACTGATGAACCACCACTTAAAAATCTTCCTTCTGGACCAAGTGTCCTAAAATCCTGAGGCTAGACAAACGGTTCTGGACAGCAGTATCTTCCATGAGGATAAGCAGGATTATCTAGATCTGTGCTGGCCAGCAGGGGAGTGAGTCTACATGTGACTACTGGCACTTGAATGTATCTAGTTCAAACTGTATAAAATACATGGAGGACTTTGAAGATTTAATATGAAAAAAGTAAACAATTTCTTAAAATATGTTAAGCAAATTTTTAAGATACTACCATTTAGTATACTAAAATAGGTTATACTAGATGGTAATCTTTGGATATGTTGGGTTAAATTACATATATGATTAAAGGGGTACCTGGCTGGCTCAATCACTTGAGTGTCTGACTCTTGATTCTAACTCAGGTCATGATCCCAGGGTCATAGGATCAAGCCCTGAGTCAGGCTCTGTGCTGAGCATGGAGACAGCTTCAGATTCTCTCTCTCTCTCTCTCTCTCTCTCTCTCTCGCTCGCTCTCTTGCTCTCTCTCTCTTTCTCTCTCTCTCCTTCTCTGTCCCTCTCCCCTGCTTGAGCTCTGTTCCCATCTCTAAAATAATAATGAGTATAATAAGATGTATGATAAATATTATGATATATTACATTATTATGTGGGGAGTAGCTTCTACTTATATAAATGGTTTAGATAAAAGTTTAGGGCAGAAAGCTGCAACCACGAGGTGAAAGCACCCCAGGTTAGCCAGCAAGATACTGTAATGGAATGATGAGTAACCTGCATCACTTGCAGGAAATTACTTTCCATCTGACACCAATGTACTGTTGTACTTTGATCACAAACTCTGCTTGCCCCCCAGACCCTTTGCTTCTTACACATACAGGTTAATGATTACTGTCTGATTATTTTCTCTACATAAGATCTTATTTTCTTCATGTTCACCACATGGGTAATATCTTGTGAGTTTAATAAATACAGAAAGTAACCCCCTGCTTGGCGGCTCTTGTAACATCCCAGACATTAGCCTCTCTGGTATTCAATTCTGCGTCCACTCTCTTGCTGGACAAGAGAGCATACCAGACTCCTAGTCTGTGACATTATTATACTTATTTCCTGTTTCTTTTGACTTTTTTAACATAGCTGGTAAAAAAAAAAAACTATAAACATACACAATATGTGACTCACATTACATTTTTATTGGTTTGTGCTAACTACACTGCTCTAAGTCCTAAACAACAAAATGGGGAAGAGACTCTAGAAGCTCTTTGTAGGCCTCATCATCAACACACATAGGAAATGAAAATCATTCTAAGATAAAAGTAAATGAAGACTGTCAGTAAAAATGTAGACATTAGAAAGCAAAATGGAAGAATATAAACCAACCTGATGTAATGCGATGGGAAATGCCAGAGAAAAAGGAATTTCTATGAAGGCCTCAAGCATTCAGCATTCCCAATGTCATACATGCAACCACATAAGTGCTAGAAGAAAACATGAGCAAATTTCTGTATAGACTGAGCATGGAAGAAAGTTTTCTAATAATAACAGGAAGTCTAGATATGAAAAGAGAGAGAGAGAGAGAGCACACGTGCAAAGATTGATAAGTTGACTATATAAAAGTTTTTAAGTACTTTATTTTGGCCAAAAATTCAAAAAAGACATCAGCAAGGTCAAAAGTCAAATGACATAGAAAATATTTGCAACACATAGGATAGGCAAATGACTAATATTTCTACTGTAAAAATAAGGACACTTTAAAAATTAAGAAAGCAGAGACCACAAATTCTAGAGAAAGATGAGAAACAGACTAGAACATTTAGCAAAAAAAAACTATAAAAAATGCATATGAAAAGGTGCTCAAACTCATCTAGAGTGAAAGAAATGCAAATTAAAACTCCAGTGAGATTCTCATCATGAATGACAAAAACTCAAAATCTTGACAGTACCGTCTGCTGTCAGAGTGAAGTAGGCACTGCCATATGTTCCTGGCACAACACAACACAACACAACCTCTTTGACAAGAATTTGTCATTATAGAACGGAACAACATTCACGATTGCCCTTGGACCCTTATTTGTTATATATTCAAACTGCTCCATATGTGGCCAGTAGGGACTCATTCAGGCCCACCCCTCAGTCTTCTTGTCATGCCTCCATCACTCTTGGGGCACTTTACTTTCTGTCTCAAGATACTCACATTATTTCAAGCCTTCCCCAGTCCAAGCCCAAAGCCAGACATTTCCCCAAGGGGACCTGGTTCTTCCTCTAAGAATTTGCACTGAAATTATACTTCCAAAAACAGAGAAATATCTATGCAGAAGGTGATTCACTACCGCATTCTTTGTAATTATAAAATACTAGAAGTATTAAAATGGAAAAACACAAGGGTTAGAATACTGCTCATCTGGGAATAAAGAATAAGAAAAAAAGAAGAAATATCTTCTAAAATGATGAATGATTGCCAGGATATAGAGGATATCACTGAGGTAAGTAGAGGAAAGTGCTCTATGTCAGAGGCCCTTATTAAATATGACTCACAGCCTGAAGATTTTATCATATATATTAAAGGTAAAGGGAAAATAAGAAAGCATACATCGTCTTTTTAATTTTTCAAGAAGAAACACAAAATAAGCCAAAAAGTAATGCAATTGGTTTAATCTAAGAGATTGGGATAAAGGAAAAGAAGTATAAAGTCTGGGAAAGGGAGAGATCCTTTTCTAAATGCATTTTTTTGTATAGTTTTCCTTGTTTGAATCATCTTTATGTTCAACATCTAAAAAATAACATTAAGTCATCAAGAATGGATGGAACCCATAACAAGATGCATTGTTTCAAATGATACATTGAGAGAAGAATCAAAGATCCAATCCAAGTAATTTCTTAATGTTATGCTTTGAATATATACACCCTTATCAACAGAGGAATAAAGAGCTGCAAACAAATCTTGGTTGGTTTGTTTATATTTTGGAGTAGTATAGGAATGACAGCTCTGAAACTATTTTGTGTGTACTGTAACACTAAGTAAATGTATTAATGCCACTGGAAGTCATGGACATCCATGGAACAAATGTAGCTATGCTCACAAAATGGGATTAAGTGAGTAGTAATGCTAAATTGTTCACACATTTTGTGTGTGTGTGTGTGTGTGTGTGTGTGTGTGTGTGTGTCTGTGTCTGTGTCTGTGTGTCTGTGTTTCTAACTGTTCTTTGAAAGGTACTAGAAGCAAAGAGTACCCCTGGGACCCACAAATTAGTTTATAAATACCATTTTTAATGAAAAATAATCAGCATCCTTGAGAAAATGACTGATTACAGGGCTGATGGAAGGAAGATAGAAGGTAAAAATGAAATATCTTATACCACAATGTTTAAAAGAGCTCCAAAAGTAAAAGAAGTATGTAAACACACACACACACACAGGCGCAAGCCTGAGGCTCTTGCCAACCAAATGTAGGGTAATTTGATCATCAAAACAAACAAGGACATCATTAAGAGCTCATAACCCATTATATAAAATGAAGGTTCATGAATCTATACTAATGATTGATAAAAATAGATGATAGATAAATGGATGATGGATGGTTAAGTTAGATAGAAAGACAGACAGACATGTAAATGATAGATACATGTAGATAAGGAAAAACTCTCCCTCACTCTAGTAGATTAACTTAGAAAACGAGTGATGGATCAAAAAATCACCATTTGCAGCTGTCATGATTAAAACTGACTGCAGCAACATCATCAAAGAATGGGAACGTAGTTTAACAGAATATTATATAATCTCAAAATATTTCCTTGCAATATATGTATTAATCACAGAAGGAAGAATGACAATTAGGTAGCAGGGAAATAGCACACAGTCTTAACCAAATGTTCAGAGTTACCATCTTCAACAAATGAAAACCATAGGTCTCCAGGGATGTGACACCCTGAACGTATTCTAGACAGTATTCTAGGTAAACACAGACTGACCATCTACCCATGAGGATACTTTGTAGAACCCCAGATCGAGAGACATGATTTTGTTGAATTCCTCAAAAATGTCCATAACATGAGAGACAAAGAACACCTGACTAATTGTTCTGGATTAAATGGTATTAAACATAAATGACACAGAAATCTGGACTTCAAAACTTCATGGTCCCAGACTAGGGAAAAAATAAAGCACTATGAAGGACAACGTTTGGACAACTGATGAAAATAAAATATCAACAAATTTGAATATGGCTATAGACTGAAGTTTTGTATCAGTGTTAAATTTCATGAGTCCAATAATTGAACTCTGGATATGTAAGAGAATATTCTTGTTCTTAACAAATACACACTGAAATTGTGGGGTAAAGTGATATGATCTAAGCAACCTCCTCTCAAATGGTTGAAAAAAATAAAAACACGTATGTATAGAAGGAGAACGATAAAACAAGTGAAGCAAGATACTAAAAATTAGTGAAACTAGGTAGAGTATACAGCATACTTGGTACTATTCTTGTAATTTTCCTGAAATTTTAAAATTATTTCCAGATTTAAAAAATTATTTAAAAAATTTAATCTCTTAAATAGGCTTGTCAGATCAAACAGAGGCAAACCCTGTTCATTTCCCAGATAGAACCCAGGAGCTCCACACAATATTTAAAAAGTTAAACGGCCATATGGACTATCTGGTGAGGGGTAGTTTAGAAATTTGGGACATTTCTATGACCCTTCTTGCAAACAGACTCAGAACAGATTACTCAAGTGCCCAAGCGTGGCTGAGAAAAAGGAGAGACAGCTGCTCAACTAGATAGGACATGGGTCTTAGACAAGGAGGTGGCCATCTCAGCTGACAACTGATTGGCCAGATCTCAAGGACTAAATCCACTTCTGCCTTCCACATCACCCCTACCTCCAACACCTAGCCCCGACCTGGTGAAGCAAGAGTCTCCTGACACTTAAAATTCAGATTAGAACCCAAATCCAAGGAGACTAAAGTCAGCCATCTTGGCCAAATGGGGACCTCAAAATAAAAACCAACGTGAATGGTAAAAAAATAAAATAAAATAAAAAATAAAAAAATAAAAAAGCATCTAATAGAACTTGCAAGATTTGGATGTGGTAGAATGCACTATTTACACTTAACAAATAACATCTACCACTTAACTTGGCTCTCTAAAAACACATATTTTAGGTACACATGGGTGGCTCAGTAGGTTGAGCATCTGACTTTGGCTCAGGTCATGATCTCACAGATCGTGAGGTTGCGCCCCACATCAGGCTTGCTGCTGTGAGCAGAGAGTCCACTTTGGATCCTCTGCCCTTCCCCCACTCACTCTCTCTCAAAAATAAATAAACATTAAAAAAAAGAACCTCATAGACTAATGTGAGAGTTTTAAAAACACAGATTCTAATATCGTATGTGGTTTTTACCTAGATAAAAGCAGCATTAAAGAATTTAGCCCTTCAAAGGGAGAATGTGTCTCCTGAAACTAAGTCTAATTCTGAAACTAGATCTAAAACAAATCCATATATGTCAAACATATCCACCCTGACAACAACCAAAAACCAATTAGGTTCACAGTTAATTCAGCTCTTTTGATGCAAGAAATAACCCCAAGAAAACATCCAAGGCCAGCAAAGTGCTATTGACCAGACTGTTCATGGTCATAATCCAATTGTACTACATGCTGTCTCCTGTGGATAGAATTTCTCCACTTCTTAGAATGATCTGGAAGCTAAGAAATTTCCTAGAAGATGGTATAAAATAACCGCTGTACCTAGATCTTGTGGTAATCATGCCTTCCTCTAGTAGCTCTGTCTGTACTGTCCTTCACTCAAGAAATGGAACACTTAACAGATGCAAAACAGTTATTCTCTGATTTACATGCTTAAGTGATGCTCTTAGGATGCCTGCAGTGACCCTAAAAGTGATTCAATGTCCCCCAAAAGACAAGGCAGCTTCTCTGGCAGCCACAATGAGGTTGCTCTCATCCCCAGCTTACAAAATTACTAACTGTCCAATTGCAATAAAAGCTCATGCTTCCAAACAACTACTATCCTGATTATAATTGTGTGTGTGTGTGTGTGTGTGTGTGTGTGTGTGTGTATAATTTCATAGTTAGGAAATGATTTTTATATATAACCTCATTTCAAACTTAGAGTTTAGGGTCCTCATTAGAAAATAAATTGGCCCTGGGCACCTGGGTAGCCAAGTTGGTGAAGCACCCGACTCTTGATTTCAGCCCAGGCCATGATCTCACAGTTGTGAGATCAGGCCCCTTGTTAGGCTGCACACTGGGCACGGAGCCTGCCTAAGATTCTTTCTATCCCTCCACCCTTCTCCCCTGCTCACATCCTCTCTAACATTAAATTAAAGTAATTTAATTTAATTTAATTTAATTTAATTTAAATAAATAAAAAGGAAAGAAAAGAAATTGTCTAAAAACCCATGACTGGTAGCTAGAAGAGAGAAACTCAAGCCTGACCTTCTTGTGCCTGTTTAGTTTTATGCTACCTCAAGGTAAGTGTAAACACATGATACGATGGTTAATTTTACGTGTCAACTTCACTGTCAAGGAATGCCCAGATATTTGGCCAAACATTATCCTGTGTGTATCTCTTAGGAACTTTTTGGATGAGCTTAACATTTGAATAGACTGAGGGGTGCCCAGGTGGCTCAGTCAGTTAAGCATCCAAATGTTGATCTGGGGTCGGGTCATGATCTCATGATTTATGAGATCAGGCCCCACATCAGGCTCTGTTCTGGTAGCACAAAACCTCTTTGGGATTCTCTCTCCCTCTCTTTCTGCCCCTCCTCTGCTTACATACATCCTCTCTCTCTCTCAAAATAAACTTAAAAAAAAAAACATTTGAATTGACTGGTAAAGCAGATCACCCTTCCTAATGTGATGGGCCCTCTGTAAACAGTTGAAGACTTGAATGACCATAAGGCTGACTCTTCCCCAAACAAGGGTGAATTCCTCCTGCCTAACTGTCATCACATAGAGGCACTGGGAGTTTCCTGCCTATGGACTTCACTGAAACCTCAGCTCCTCCTAGGTCTCTGCTCTCCTTTGGTCTTGGATTACATACACCATTGATTCCTGGTCTTCAAGCCTTTGGACTAAAGTAAAATGCACACCATTAGGTCTCCTGTGTCTCCAGTTTTCCATCTTACCCTGTAGATCTTAGGACTCTATGATTGCACAAGCCAATTCCTTATAATAAATACATAAATAGCAAGATTTCATTTCTTTTTGATGGCTGAGGAATATTCCATTATATATTTTTATCACATCTTCTTTATCCATTTATCAATCAATGGACATTTAGGCTCTCACTGTAGTTTGTCTATTGTTGATAGTGCTGCAATAAACATTGAGATGCATGAACTCCCCTTCAAATCTGTATTTTTGTGTTCTTTGGCTAAGTACCTAATAGTGCAATTGCTTAATCATAGGGTACTTCTATTTTTGGTTTTTTGATCAAACTCCATACCGCTCTCCAGAGTGTCTGTACCAGTTTGCATTTCCATCAGCAGTGTAACAGGGTTCCCCTTTCTCCACATCTTTGCCAACACCTGTTACTCCTTTTGTTAATCTGACAGGTGTGAGATCACCGTGGTTTGGATTTGTATTTCCCTGATGAGTGATGTTGAGCATCTTTTCATGTGTCTGTTGGCCACCTGGATGTCTTCTTTGGAAAAGTGTCTGTTCAGGTCTTCTGCCACATGGGCAGAGTGGAGAAGAAAGGAAAACAAACCACAAGAGATTCGACAGTAGAGAACAAACTGAAGGTTGATGGGAAGAGGTGGGTAAGAGATGGGCTAAGTGGGTGATGGGTACTATGGATGACACTTGTTCTGAGCACTGGGGTGTTGTATGTAATTGATGCTTCACTGAATTCTACTCCTGAAACCAATATTGCACTGTATATTAACTAAAATTTAAATAAAGTTTAAAACAAAGGAAGAAATATGATATATTAGATAGATAGATAGATAGATAGATAGATAGATAGATAGATAATCTCCTAAGGGTTCTGTTTCTCTAGAGAACCCTAATACACATGGGAACTCAGTTTGGAAAGTTTTACCAGTTTGACAAAGTAGAGTTTCCTAGTTTTTAGAAGCTGCAACCTCTTACCTGTGGCCTTACCTACTTCTGCGACTTGGGCGGAACTGCTAGCTTGCTGTCTCTAGCCAATGGAGGGAGGTGCCATGCCTTATGTCATGTTCTAGAAGGCCATGCTCTACCTTGAATCAACTGCTAAGTTATCCTATGGAAGGAAAATCTCCAACATTCTCTGTTTTGCCTCTAATTTCTTGGATTATGCATTAGCCCACAAGAATTCACATCCATTGGAAGAAGTCATCAAGAGGACGTTTCTAGCAGCTGACCCATGAGTCGGACTCAGGCAATTGGAGGGCCCTTACCCTCTCCCCTGTCCTTGGACTCTACATTCTGTTCTCTGTTCCCATAGCCAGAGCTGTTTTGAGAATGCAGCCTTGAGACCATCTTAGACTGAATGCTTGACTGAGCTCAGTTAAGGCCTCTAAATAAACTTCTAAGACTGTGGAGGGTGGGTGTGGAGATCTACTCATCCTGTAGCCTCCCAGGACAAGCCTCCTGTGTAAGTTCCCTTGCTTATTAAACCTGCCATCTAGCAATCTGGAGTGGTCTATCCCGTCCTTTGGTTTCCTCCTTGCCCTCCCTGTATAAGGACCAGTTTGCAAACCAACCAAAGGTCACCGTGTAAAATATTTGATTTTATACATCAGTGTTCCCTAAGATGGAAAAATGCCAGAACACCACATGATGGTGGGAAGAGCTACAGAGTCTGAAAAGCATAATTTTAAAAGCAACCTCCTCCATTTACCAGCTATGTGAACTTGGTAAATTCCTCCAATTGAGCTTCATTTTCTTCACATGCTTGATAGTCATCAGTATGTCCCCTTCATGAATTGTTGCAAAAATTAGGTAGAATAACTAAGGCAAAGAGCTTGACCTAAAGAAAGTAAGAAAATGAACATTCATTCTTTTTTCCTTTCTCCAAAAAAGTTTGGGTCCAGTTGAGGTAACTTCCTTGCCTTTAGAGATACTTAATCGTTATATTTTTGAATCAAATTTTAACAGCATCTAAGTTTGAAACTTAAGGGGAAAAAAAGGAACGTTGGCTGGTAGGTTATTTTTACCAGTGCTATTTTCTTGTCATACTGTGCTTACATATTTGATGCAAATTAGAGAGACTTCAGGTATTTTTTTCTTACCCTCTACTTGTCATTAAGACATTTTATGTTTATTGTTCTAATGTGATGTGGATTTCAGTGGAGAACCAAGTTCAGTGAGGATTGCTTTTAATTTCCTTGGTGTATAAAATAATGTGCTCCCTTTATATTGTTAATGTTGAAATGAATTACTTGTGTCGTTCTCTCCTCTACCCCCTCCTGGACCTTGGTTGGCATCATTGTGAAAAACAATTTTATGAAGGGATTACATTTTGTGGAGAAAAAGTATAAAGAGAGCTCATTAAATAAAAAGACCTGTGGGAGATGAATTTGTAGTTGAGGTTTGGGGCCTTAGGGAAGTGATAGTAGGTGGATTCCCAATAGCCACACACAATAAGGAACTTTCTTTCTCATTTAATGGAATATAATTATAGTCTTCACAAAATTTATCAAAGTGATGTTTTATCATTTTAAATCTCTATTATTTGATCAATGCACACAGTTATTCCCATTTTCCCTTCTTTTTCCAATAAAAATATCTTAGGATCTCCTACCACCAGAGGTATTTGTGTGGAGGAGTGCTCTAAGATTTCACTTCCTTATTTCTGAAGCCTGGCCAACTAGAAGGACATGCAACTTTTATTTTTAAATTGTCAACACTGGCTTCCAGAAGTATAAGGATGAAAACTAGATTTCCAGGGTTGAGTATAGACTCTCTCTGTTCTGGGAAGGACCCCTTGGCAGAGCCTCTTGGTCATTGAGAAGGAAGTCAAGTGTTTAATTACTGTCCACAGGGGAATCCCAGGCACTTGTGAATTCATCCAAATGCAAATGTTCTGACTTGAACAGAAGTATTCTGATTAACTATGCAAAATTATGTAAATGACCCAAAAAGGGCTTGGATGGATTTCTGCAGAAAATTTATTTCTATGTTAAGGTATTTTTCAGTTCATTTCCATTCCCAAGGACCAGATAGAGAAAGAAGGGAGGAAATGAAAGAGAGGGGCCACTCTGAACAGGAACAGATCCCAGTAATTTAGTGACAGAGAGAGGTAGGAAGCAGGGCTATTAGATTTTAGGGGTGTCTGATGTCCAATGGAGCAATTCTCTTATTAATTACGTAGTTAATTCTCTAATGGTAGGTCTAAATTTCATTCAATCTGTCTTGGCCTAGCTCTGATGTGGAATTTAAAAAAGGACATCTGGGGGTAGTTGGGTGGCTCAGTCACTTAAGCATCCAACTCTTGGTTTTGGCTCCGGTCATGATCTTGCAGGTTCATAAGATTGAGCCCCACCTCGGGTTATGTGCTGACAGTGCAGAGCCTGCCTGGGATTTCCTCCTTCTCTTTCTCTCCTCCCATGCTTGTGTTCTCTCTCTCTCTCTCTCAATATAAATAAACTTAAAAAAATGAAAATAAAAAATAAAAAAGAACCTGTTTCCTAAAAGAAATGGAGACCATGGTAAAGTAACCTGTCAAATAGAAGCTTACTCCTTCATGTGAGAAAAGAGACGTAGTAGGCAGTGCAGGGCTGTTAGGGCCACTCCACTGTGCCATCCAGGGTCAAGGCTGCTTCATCTTTCTGCTCTGTTTAGTTCTTGGCTTCTACTCAAGTTTGCCCCATAATCACAGGATGGTTGCTGTCATTCCAGGCATCACTTCTGCATTCCAAGAAGATAAAAACCTTCTGGGTAAGTCAGTTGCCTTTACATACTTCCCCATGAGCCTCATCCAAGGACGTGTCTACTTAATCTCACTGACCACCTCCAGGGAGGGGTATGGGGTGGGAGAACTAAGAAATGTAATGTTTTAGGGGGATATGTGGTTTCCCCAAATAAATGAAATTTCTGTTAAAAAAAAAACGGGGAATGGATACTGGGTAGGTAACCATTTCTTCCTGGGCTGTGCCCATTCCTCCCAGAATGGGGGAACAAAGATAGGAGCTACAGACCCTCCCGGAACTCATGGATCAGAGAGAACAGAATATTTCCCAAGGAGTTAACAAGACCCCAGACTTCCCCCAGCCCATTCACGTGAAAGCAGAAGAAAGGAGAATGAGGAGACCAGACAGGCTTCCCTTTGCACAGCTCTGAGAAGCTCAGGACCTCTTAATGTTTCCTATGGAAGGGAGGACACATTGGCTTTAAGTTCTGAATGTCCCTCCCTGCAACCCACCATTTCCCTACAACATCAAAGTCACTGCTCCGAGTAACTTGGGGCCCAATTCTTGTCCTGGGCTGTGGCAGAAAATGGAACATGTGGGTACTTTCAGAAATCCCACACTGTTCACACTGTTCACCACATGCAGTGATACAAGTGGTCACACATTAAAAGGTGCAAGAAATCTAAATTCCTTGCCCCCTTTTACCACCAACTCAAAATGTGATTACAATCACCGCATGCAATCCATTTTCTGCAAGTTAGCCTCTAGAGACCAACAGGGAGAGATCCAACACATGAGGACTCACAATAAGATGTGCCAAGTGCTTTCATTAAGGAGATCAAAAGGTGCTAAGGACCTGGGAAGAGTGCCTGACCCATCTCTGGGAAGACAGGGAGGCTCCTAGTTTGAATGACTTTTCTTCTGTATTTAATTTTCAATATTCCTTTTACCTAAAAATATCCAAATCTATGATCTGACAGTCCTCAGTGCAAGAGTATTTTAGAAATGTGAAATAAATTATTTTTTCTTCTTCAGTTGAGTAGCTTTTCTTAGTTGAATTGCATGACTTAAGAAAAGGTTAACTGTAAATAGCTTCCAATGCCATGTGTTGCCAGGCTCCGACTTGTATCTGCAGGCGAGCTGTGGTCTCTGGGATGGCTTTTCCGGGCACAGCTGCAACCATGTCTTGTTTATTTGGTCTTGACGTCTCTGATCTCACTGCATTCACATAAAAACCATGCTACGGTGACAAAATTACCTTGGACTCCACTTTACAGTTCTGCTAAATGCGACAGACATCAGTTGATTAAATGGTTTACCCAATGTCAAAAATATATGGTTTGTACTAGACTCAGACTGTCAAGCATTTCAATAAAATCAAAGAGCTTCGGAAATGCATAAAGGTGATTTACAGTGTAGTGGTGAAGGGCGCCAGACTGCCTGGAGCCAGATCTCACCTCTACCGATGGCCAGCTTTGTGACTTTGTGCAAGTTATTTAACTTCTCTGTGGCTAACGTTTCCTCATCTATGAAATCAAGGTAATAATAGTACCTTCCTCATGGGGCTCTGGTATCAGCATTAAGTAAAATTAAGTCTTTAGAAATAGTGTCTGCAATATTATACACATATTTGCTATTTATTGTTTATTTTCATTGAAGAAAGTAGATGTCACTGATTATACTATTTATCTCCCTCTAGAAGTATGCTAGGAAGTGGTTGGTTATAAACTGTGTGGATTATTTTCTTGGCCAACCTCTTTCGGATTCTACAGAATAGATTTGCTCCAGACACCTTAATGTTACACTGACTTAGGATAAGAATAGTCAAGAAGCGAGGAAACCTTCTGGGAAGTTGGGCTACTTAGTCTCACGCAGAACAGGAGAACCATGCAATGGGGGCCAGGCACACCCACACCCCATTCCTTACCAAAGTAGCTCCCCATCCCCATGACCCATGACTCCTGTGTGAGCTCACAATACCACAGGGACAACTTCACTCTATTCTGACCGGCTCTACGCTCTTGGGTCTCACATTCCAAATCCCAAAGAAAGGAGACCTGCATGAGTTTATCAGTCTCTTTCCAACATAGAACATTCTGCCGGCAAGTTTCCCATACCACCCTTACACTTCCTTTTAGCTTGCCTGCACTGTGGCCGGTCAAGGTCCCCAGTCTGAATAACGGTGGCCAATGTCCCCATGTCACATCTCAAAGCACAGCAGATTGTAAGGAAAGAAATGCTCCTCTGGCAGCTTTTATAAGAAAAAACCCACGTAAGTGGTAGGCACACTGAGATGCTGTTTTCCCTATGTAATGTTAGTAAACTTGTTTTTCATTGGGTTTTATTTATTTTTTTTTTTGCCTATTTGCTAATCTGTTTCAATTAAATATCTCACAGGATCAAAATGTGAAAGACCTTAATAGCTGCTATTCTGAAAAGCCCTAACTGGTCTTGAGCTGAGGCACAGAGTTGACAAATAAGAGGCTCCTGGGCAGGGCTCCCAAGGACCAGGGCCCCAAGACTCGCCTTCTTCTGGATCCTACTTCTGTTAAGGATTCTGGACTGCATAGTTCAGTCTTTATGTCCAAACTTTAAAGGCACACAATAATCTTATAGCATATCGCTTCTGTTCTAGAGACTGAAAATTCTTCTCAACAAAAAGGTTTTTCAAGAGAAAAGAGGTCTTTTCTTTCTGGAGTGAAAAATCACTACTCATCATAAGAGCATTCATTCATCTTAAAGCGACAGGGGTTGAAAAATACAGCATTAGCTGCCTTTTAGCTGTTCAAAAAATTGGAGCATTTTCAACATTTTGGGGCTATCAAAAATGTCTGTGCTTTTATTTCTAGGTCTTGATCAGAAAAAAAGAAATTCCTAGTACTTAACCAACTTTTGACTGTGTCAAAATATTAAGCTACTTCTCTGTCTATTGTGGGAATTAATTTTGCATGATTAATTCTTGCTGCCATTCTTAGAAACCAAAGCAGCAAAGATCGAATCCTCACCACCTGCGTTACCCTCTTCCCACAAGACTGAAAGGGCTTTCTCCAATAGGAGGGGACGGCACTATGCATTTTGATATCTGGTCAAAGGACATACAAATAAATGTTTCCATTTTCCAAGGAAAGCCAGTCATACTATGAAAGAGAGGGAGTGTAAGGACACAGGTCTGATTCAAGCTTCCCCTCTGACCTTGAAGGCCAGCTAACACCATTAACATTTCTAAGGGCAGGCCTAAAGATGGAGGCTATAGGATAATCACCTATTGCTTAAGACTAGTCACGTCCTACGTGAGGGTCCTGGGCCCACTCTGTGATTGGTCAATACTCTAAATGTTGTGATTGGCTCCCATTAAAAGTATCAACATATGGTTAACTCCCCCTTCCCAAACTCATAAAGGCCCTACCCCGCCTTTGTCTGAGGCTCTCAGCATGAATCCACTGCTCCAGTAAAGTCTGTGAGCCGGAAGCTTAGGCCCGGCCAGCCTAAACTCGTAATAAAACTGCCCTTTGCTTTTGCATGCATGATGCGGTCTCCCTGGTAGTCTCTGGTTTTGGGGGGCGATATTAAAAATCTGGGTATAACAGAAGGAGTCTGATTCCAAATCTCGCTTACCTGAGGAAGGTTTGCCTTTGAATTTGTCAAGACTTGACTTGCAAATGCCAGAAACAAATCAACTGAAACACAGCTTAACCAAAGGTAGGAATGTGATGGAAGAAAACTGGGTTATAACCAAAAGAATATATTAGCCATTAAATGAGGAGATGGACAGGTGTCCCAGGGTGGCTGGAACGTGGGCCTCACAGGTCATCAGAACACTTTCCTTATCATCATGTATCCTTTCTGCTTTTCTTGGCTTCTAGGCTTTGTTCTCTCCCTTTGTGAGGAGGAAGGGGGGAGGCAGGGTCTCAAAGAAGATCACAAAGCTTTCCACCTCCCCCACTGCCGCCACCATCACACATCCCATCCATGAGAAAACTCTCTCCTAATCCCCCAGAAGGATTCCTGCTTCAGTCACCCACCACGAGCCAACGAGCTATAGGAAAAATCAGGGCAGGCATCCACTTCTGAGCCAATCTACTGTAGTTGGGGATTTAAGGCTTGGAACACACTGGTCTTCAGTAAACCAAAGAGAAGACATTTCCCAGAGAAGGCAAAGTTTCCAGATGAAGGCTGGTTTCCAGTGTGCTGAGCAGACAACAGTTTTCTGCTCCAAATTCAAAAATAAAAGACCATGAATCTCAACGTGAAAACAATTTGATTCTGAATAGGGACAGCTGACTCTACCATGAGGAGGAAGAATTTGCTCTCTACCTGGTGATGCTGTAAGCATTTCTCCATTGGGTTGCCAAGAACTAAATGATGCTTACCAACAAAACAATTATGAGAAGTATCTTTTCAGTAGTACAAATAAATTTTAGTATTTTCCTCTGAGCAAATAAAAACTATTACACCCATGCCTAGCTATAGGCATGACATGACATAGGATTACTGTAATTTTAAAATATCAACAAAATATTCAAATCCCTGTACAACCCCAGTCCTGTCCCATTTCTCTGGAATCTTCATCAGCTTAGCCAGTTACTTAAACACTAGACACCTGAATTCAACCCTACAGTTTATGGTCCTATCAGTACTTTAATCTCTGTTTTGCCCAACCTCACAATCTATATCGACTCCTTCGGAGTAAGAGCTAGAAAACTATTTCTCAGGTTTTGCTTCTTTTCAAGAAATAAGTGTTAGGTTCTTCTAAAAACCTGTTAGAGCTTTATTCCTTGTAAGAATACACAGAACAACAGAATAACATCAGAAGAGAAACTGGTCCCCCATTTTTAAAAATGTTAAGTTACCGCACAAAATTGACTTTAAACAATTTTTAAGCTTAAATGGATAAAAATTTCTATCGCTTGCATTTCAGAAAGGTTTAATCTAACTCAGTTTTCATATATCATTGCATTCCTTTGTTGTTTGGGAAAAGATATAGAGAAAAGAGAAAGGAACATTTTTATTATGGTAAAATATGCATAATATAAAATGTGCACTTTAACCATGAATAAGTGTGCAGTTCAGCGGCATTCAGTGGTATTATACTCGCACGCTGCACGACCATCTTCACCATCAGTCTCCAGAAAGAGAAAGAAAACTCCCAGTTAGATAGATCTTACCCTTTACCAAAAAGATCTTTTTCCAGTATTATAGTTAGTGAGAGGAAATAAGAAGTTTTGCCCTCAAATATCTCAAGGCCAGATCCACAAAAGGTGTCGCTTTTACAAAGGTGGCCTCAGAGACCAAAAACCATTCTGGGCAGACCACTACCCTGCCCCATCCTTGTACTGGAAACCGCACTGCTTACCCCTTGAAATCTCTGAATACTTTAAGGAAAACATGCCTTCTCTCCCTTTCCACCAATACATGACCATGAATTACAATTTCATGTTGGCCCTGACAAGCTGCACCAGAGCAGGTAGGTTTTCACACAAAATCTGGATGGGAAAAGAAATGGAGCAAAGGCGTCAATTATGAGGATAGATTATGCCCTCTTCATGCAATCGGAATGAACTTCTGAATCCTGAGCAGCACTCAACGTGGAGCCACCGGGAATAACAAAGAGATAATTGATCCATCTTTCCTCTGCATTTTAAAACACACATAATTGTTTCTTGCTTGACTGAATTTAGCAATCTTCTCTGTCAAGTAAATGTCCGAGCTGTCTTTGAGAAATTAAACTGAAGAAATTAACATTCCTTGAAGCTTTTAGTACAACATATTTTACACTCAATGGCCCACAGATTTAACCTGCTCAGGTGATGACAATGTCTTGGCTTCAGGTGCTAACTGAAAACAATATATTATAATCATTATGATGCCAATCTACCAAAAGCTGTCATGTGTGAACCCACCACAGTTTTTGCTGATAACCTTTATGAAAATAGTGTGCTGTTTTTGCCATCCTGACCTCTAGTCCCCAATACAAAAATGTTCAGAATCACAGAAATAATTGCAGAAATTACATCTGAGTAAGAGGGAAGGAAAAAAAGCAGGAAAATGTTTCTCTGCTGTTTTCTGGCTGGAGGTTTGCATCATTAATTTAAGACAAAATGTTGGCTCCAACTAAAGAAGTTGTATCCAAATATTGATTATAATCAGCATTTAAAAATTCTGGCATCACCCCAATCTCTTTTGTTACTTTCACCCTACAAGTGGCTGAAGCTGTCTCAGCCTTTGATTTCAAGGAGGTGAACTTGCAGAAACAATAGGAAATAATCCACATCATTATGCATGGATTTCCTCAGGAATGTAGCACCCCACATAGAAAAGAGTATTCAGAAAGTGCTGGTTTTGTTTAAACCTTGGAAATTTCCTCTTTGTCACTACAAAGATATATTTTAAAAATATTTTTGAGAGAGAGAGAAAGCGAGTGAGTGAGAGAGAGTGAGCGAGCAGGGGAGAGGGGCAGAAGGAGAGAGATTTCCCAAGCAGGCTCCACACTCAGCACAGAGCCTGATGCGGGGCTCAGTTCCACCACCCTAGAATCATGACCTGAGCAGACATCAAGAGTCGGACTAACCAACTGAGCTACCCAGGTGCCCCCAAAGATACAGTTTTTGGGGACTGCACATCCATCAGAAATCCCTCAAAGGACAGAATAGTGGAATCAATCACAGGGATCATGCAGATCATTCCTCTGTCCCTTGGTTACTAGTGGGGAAACTGAGAGCCCAAGGTGCAGGAGACCTGGCGAGGTGACACCCCAGAAAGATTCAGAATGAAGTCCTTGTAATAAACCATCCTCCAGATCACCACCTGGAATCCCTCTCACCTCCCAGCATCCCAGTGGGGGATGGGCTCTGTGATTCACCAGGAGGGAGGCCACCATCAGCAGCCAGATTCACTTATTATAATCGATAGTCCTGTCCCAGCTGTGAGGCAACATGGGACTAGAGAGGCTTGAAAGGTGCAGCTGATGGTGAAAGTTATCACTGTTTCATTTCACTGGTCCCAGTTTTGGAGACAGCCAGATGATAAGTGGATAGATAATTAGATAGAAGGTAGGTAGGTAGGTAGGTAGGTAGGTAGGTACATAGATAGATGATAGATAATAGAGATAGATACTAGAGAGATGACAAATTGGATAAATAAGAGATAGATGAGGAGTTGGGGGGAGGGGGACACAGACCCCAAAGGAGACCCCAGGCTCTGAGCTGTCAGCACAGTGCACGACATGGGGATTGAACCCATGAACTGTAAGATCATGACTTGAGCTGAAGTCAGTCACTTAACTGACCAAGACACCAAGGTGCCCCTCCACATCATTAGGCAGCAAATCACCTCTCTCAACCCTTGGGATATATCCAAGGATCACCCTTTGCACCATCTCCACAGCTTCCAGTCTGGTCTAAGACATCATCATCTCTGCCTACGTCATTGCACTAGCTCCAGACTGGCTTCCCTGGTCCTACCCTTTCCCCCCTAAAGTCTTGTTTGATTTTCCTCAAGATAGCAGCTATTTTTTTAGTCTATGGTAGATCATTTAACTCCTCTATCACAAACGGTCTTCTGATAGCTTTCCATCCCATTCAAAATAGAATCCAAAGTCTTTTCAAGGGCTTGCAAGGCCCCCCAGGAATGGACTCCCCAACACCTACCACCTACCACTGTCTTTCTCCTTCAGTCTGTCCTGTGATGGGCTCATCACTGCCTCCACACGCACCCCTGCACACTATTCCTGGGGTATGAAATGCTGTTCATTGCAGGGCTGTGGAGGTCATTCCCTCATGGCATTTAATTCTCTGCCGGGATATCACACATCACAGGGTGTATTCTGATCACCCATTGAAGACCAACACACACCCTGACCTAGCAGACTCCCTTACCCGTTTCCATCCGTTTGTAAAGGAAATGTTGCACTGAACAGAACGTGTAACCAGAAATGCATTTTATGGGGATACTATTTCCCAAAATGGGAGAGAGAACACCGACCAAGTCAGGATTCACATCTCCCGCCAAACACAGGTCAGGAGAGTTTTTAGAGCTGGGGTGAGGAGATGCGAGGCCGTCTGTCTTGGCTAACTGGCTTCAGCCAGGGGAAAGGCGAACGTCCTCTTTGTGATGGGAGGTGGTTTTAAGATTCGGATCCAGGTGCCCACCCAGGTTAAGCTCCCTCTACCCCACAGAGACTGAGATTTAAGGGTGCTATCTGCCTTGACAATTTCAATTCAAAGGGAGGTCTCCCCAGTCCTTGAGGAAGGAAGTTGTGGGTAGTGAAACAGGCAAAAGCCTTTTTTAAAGATGTATCCACCTCAAAGAGGCAGAGGAAGAATTTATAATTAGACATTTTCAAAAGTAAATGCTCTGCAAGGGAGGTCAGGGGCCCAGAGTCAGGAAGAAGCTGAGGGAATTAACATTTCCCTTCCCAGGCCATCTTGGCCACATCACCACTTACAGATCATGGGTTTGTTTGGGTGTCTCCCCTCTTTTCTCACTGAAACCCAAGCTCCAGGACAGCCAGGAATTGATCAGCTTTGGGTACCACTCTACCTCAGCACCTCCAAGAGTGCTTAGCATATAGTATTTGCTCAGTTAATAGCAGACGCACAGCATTCTAGAATGTTTCAAACTTTACTGTTAGAATGAAATTATTTTGTTTTGAATTGTTTCAGTGGCTTTATTAGTGATGCCACCTGTTCTGTTCTGCTTTTATGCTTCCAAATTATTTTGAGATAGTGCTTCCTGAGAACAGCTTAAAATTTCTTTTTTGGGTCATGACTCAGAGCCCTTCCATGGGTGTGGGTAATATATGTGTGTTTATGTATGTATATGTGCCTACATATACCTGTATATACACACAAAAATTCAATATGTGCAATATGTACAAAAAATACTCATATATATTGGTTTTTCATTCCTGAGCATTAGGACAAGTTTTCAGTAAAATTGATATATCAATTTTTTTTAACTTACTCATACACAATTACTACTTAATTCCATCTTCTATTCTCAGTGGGACTTTTTTCACTATCTAGAACACACTCATGAAACAATTTTCAAAATATGTTAAAAGCACCAAGTCTGAGAGAGAAGGATCCTTCTATGGAGCCCAAAGCAGACCAGAATGATGGGCTCTGAAGAGGAGTCACCCCAATCTTGAGGGTGCCCCACCCTGGGTGCCTCTCTCGTGCCACCTCAGCCCACCCCTAGCCTGCTATGAACAAGACCCAGCTGGTCCAGAGCAGGAAGGGGCAGTGGCACCTGGAGGGACCCTCAGTAGAGGACAGCCACCCCCAACAAGATGTGGCTGATTAAGGAACACTAGAAAAAAATGTCATCGCCATCTTCACTGAAACCTCCCCGACCTCCCACCTGACTGTTTGGAATTATTGGGTACTTAGTAGCCAATGAACTTATCCAGAGGAAAGTGTTGTATCAAAAAATGAAAGAGATTACCCCCAGTACCCAGCTAAAGTGGCATGTGGTGATGTTGCGGGGGCACCCTTGTGCCCTTCTAGAAACCTTGTTATACATTTCCATTTCTTATTCCACTTGGATTTCTTATAGTGCAGAAACCCATTCATGTTTATGGAACCTACTGCGTATACAGACTTTTCACTCTGCAGTTTGGGAGAAAACTCTATTCCTTGATTTATGTTTGTCTTGTCCTTCCTGGTGCACAATTACTGCCATAGAAAAGCATCAGCACCTTCATTTCACAGAAACATAAATAACTTCCAAACATTTAATGCAGAGTACTAAAAATGCATCTGGTATTGAAGTATCTGAACCAGTTCTGCAAGTGTCTGGGTTTTACATTGCTGTCACCATATGGGAAGGTAGTTAACTACATTTAAAGAGTGTTCTACAGAACCTGTCAATTTCTACATTCCCTTCTTCCCTCTTCTTTAGGGATTCCTTTCAGTAAGTAACTCTTCTGTGTTTTTAATGGATTTATTTTTAGCAGGAATCCAGACATATTAGATTGAATGGAACAGTATCCAACATTTCTGGCCTGGGAGTCACAAACTGAAGAACCCTCTATAAATCAGGGAGGTCTTGCTTAACTGTGACAATAGGGTGTTTCCTTATTCTCTCTTCATCTGCTGCTGTTAAAGTTGAGGACGCATCTGTATCATCCTGGGAGTGACTTCACCATGTGAAAGACATACCATGCCGCTCCCAGAACACAAGCATTGCTTTTGGCAGATCAAAGGGTATGTCCTTCCCTAATATACATAAAGCACACAAGTCCACCTCTGAAACGTTACTACTTTTCTATGCAGATTTCTGTGCACCTATGACAGAGTGTCCACTTTGTCCAGTGATGGCCACGGAGATGGTTGGGCCACTACTGCATGTCGCTGATCATTTACTGTATCCCCCAAAAGCCTCGCAAAAACGTTATGCCCTGTGTCCCAGCAGAGTTGCATGAAATAAAGTCACATTCTATAAACCATTTACTATGCCTCTGTAACAAGGACATGCCCATATTTGAAGTGAACAGAATTTACTACTTTCTGGAATTTACTAACAATTTAATTTTATGTAAGATATCATAGGGACGCCCATATTTCTTCACTGTGATACAGTTGTCCAGGGATGCCTGCAAATGTATAAAATTGGACTATATTTGTTACAGTGTTTTACCATGGGTTAGTGTGGGAGATCTGTTTCCTGCTTTCAGGGAGACAGCAGAGGGTCTGAGTGTCCTTGTCCTGGCTGTTTCTTAAGTCACTTTTATGTAAAATGATCAATATCCTCTGGGGTGCCTGGGTGGCTCAGCTGTTTATGCGTCTGGCTCTTGATTTTGGCTCAGGTCATGATCTCGCTGTTCTTGGGCTCTGTGCTGAGGCTGCTTCAGATTCTCTCTCTCCCCACTCTCTGCCCCTCCCCTACTCATGCTCTCTCTCAAAATAAATAAACTTTCAAAATATAGAAAGAAAGAAAATGGTCACTATCTCAAGTGGCCCCTACATTCCTAACACTCCTTTTTGATATCTGGTATCTTCAAGTTCTTGTTTTTTTAATGTTTATTTTCTGAGAGAGAGGAAGAAAGGGTGAGAGGGAGAGATAGAGAGAGAGAGACAGAGAGAGATAGAGAGAAAGAGAGAAGCAGCACAAGCCAGGGAGGGGCAGAGAGAGAGGGAGACTTAGAATCCGAAGCAGGCTCCAGGCTCTGAGCTGTCAGTACAGAGCCTGACACGGGGCTCGAACTCACAAACTGTGATATTATGATGTGAGCCGAAGTCAGACACTTAACCAACTGAGCCACCCGGGCGTCCCAATATCTGGTATCTTCAATACATAATTATCCTTATTAACACATCTCATGTTAGATAATAAGGAAATGAGAAGGAAAAGAATTGTTAATATATATGCAAATATATTAATAGCAATGGGAGGAAGAAATCCTACTAATCTAGTTCCTGATTCTAAAACCAGGCACCTGGATGTGTGGTCATCATATTTACAAAGTTGTTGCTTTATTTTCCCTACCCACTCCATGTTCCCCTTGCTGTCAGGAACCTCAGCCAGTCATTGTCCCTTGCAGGGTAGGGTGACCAGAACCTTCACTCCTGGGGGGCCTGTATCTTTTGTTGTCATAGCTGCCACAGGACACGGGAGTCCTTTGAGGCATGAACTCCTGCATTTCAGAGATTCCTCCTCAGCTCCACTGGGCCATCAGTGCCCTGGGTCCCGTCAACAGCAATGACCGATGATCTCAGCCACATCCACCACCCCCTCCGTCACCTGTAGTCTCTGCAGTGAGACCGATTTCATCCTTCATCCTTTTCCAGGGGCTTCTGGGATTCACTGATTTATTATCTACCCTATTGATAACCTGGCCTCCTTCTATTTTGACATGAAATTTTTTTGAAAAAGTTAACAATTTCAATAGAGAACTATATTATATGTTATAGATCAATTATCATGACTGTTTCCTAACCAAGTTTGTTAGGTTATGTCTTTTTTTTTTCCTTCAACCAGATTGATTATAAATTTCTTTCAGTCTTCTTCCTTTTTATATCCCAGAAAGATACCTTCATTAACAAGAAGGTCAATGGAATTCTCTTCTGGAATGTGCTGCCTTCAAAGTGCAAAATTTTAGGAAGAAATCCTGATACAAATATTTCAACCTTGATCACTTCTGAATTATTCATCCCTGATACATATTTTGCTCCCTGGAAGATTTTGCCTGTGTCTTAGCAACCTAAGCTGACAGGGTCTTACTGAACAAAAAGTAATTTGAAAGCACATCAACAGTAGCAAAAATAAATGCTAGACTTTCTACTTCAGGTAATATAAATATAAAATTCTTATATTATCTTCTCCACTGATTCCACTCTTTAGAAGGTGGCTGTAAACCTACTAGAATATTCTAGATACTTGCCATCTCAACATTCTTGTGACTAAATAAGTCATATGAAAAACATCTACACATAGATAAAAGGACATTTTAGGTTAAATAATTGTCAAGATTCTCCCAAGAGAATCCCAAGATCCTCCAGGCCAAGAGTCGTGTCGTATCTGACAAACAGAAGGCACTCTATTATTAGTGGTATTGTTGTTATGACAATTACTATTTTATAGACAGAAGGTGTCTATAAACATGTGGCCATGTTGGTAAAAGGACGTCTTGTCATCTCAAGTGTTTGTCTTCATTGGGAAGCCCTTCTATTGCTAGCTTAGTTCAAGACCCCCAGGGAAACAGACTGTCATAGAGAGGCAGGGGCCGGAGCTGGGATGGGACAGGTGCTCAGGACCATGCCTGGGAAGAAGAGACTGGGCAGAGGAAGAAGCTGAACTCGGGTTGGGCTTCAACAAGACCTCAGAAGATCGATTCCATAGTAAATTCCGAAGCCCCTGAGAGTCACTCTTCCCGGAAGCATGGGGACCTGGCCCTTGAGGACCAGGCGTTTGGATGTAGGCCCATCCAGGGAGGGGCACCCTGCTTGGGAAAGCCAACTCCAGAATTCAGCTGAGAGACTCTTAGCAATGAAGTATTAACCATTTGGGTACTGGGTGTTTTCTCCCTGACTACTGTTAGTAAGCCTGGAATAAAGTGTTCGTTGCGATTTTAGTAATCCCCCAGCCAAGGGGAAACCAGTATCTTTGCCCTGAAGGGAGATAAGGATAAGTCACCACACCCTCCATCACGTCTTCTCTGTGAATTTTCCAAATAATTCCCCCAACTGTTTTTCATTTGGTGTGGTCAGAACTTGCAAGCGTATCGTTTGTATTTTAAACTTTTCTAGACAAGCTGACGTCTGGTTTTCAGTTCTTTTAATTCTGAGCTGTACACGGACGTGTTCTCTAATAGGGTAAACATACTCTTTCGATGTCATAAATGACAAATGTTAACCCATATAGTGAATTGGAAAATGTAACAGCACATCTGGAATATCAGCATGTCAGCAAATGACAAAACCTAGTTATCCTAAAGAGAAGGCTCAACATTAGGCTCATATATTTCCCTTGTACCTTCCCTTCCTCCCTCAGTAGTGATTGATAGAGGACTATTTGTAGGTTATTTTCTGTGAAGGAGCCTGGGAGGCAAGAGCAAGGGAGCAAAGACAATGAATACATAGGGCCGTCTTGTTAACTGTTCAGGAATCTGCAAAATCCTACCGGGAATGTTCGCATCTTCCTATTCAGCCTGTTCTGCAAAGAATCCATTCCTGGGTTATTATAGAACTTTTTGTCTTCATCTTTTCCCTCTTTCCTTCCCTCTTCTCTTTTCCCTTCTGTTCTCTCTTTTGACCTCAGATGTGAAAGTCTGAATAAATGCTATACCTCAATTCACTCCAGATAATCTTCATGCATTTGTGCAAGATGTACCTCTGGCCTGAGAAATATTTTTCATTTATTAATTTTTCATTCATTCATGCCTCCCCAGTCTTTCATACAGAGGTACATGCCTAATAGATTTCATACGTATAAATGCACTCGTAAAATATGCAGAAATTGTGCATATATTTGATTTATACAAATTTTTAGTATAGACCTCATTCTTATTTTTTTCTCACTCAGCACCATTTCCTGGGGCCCAGCCTTTCTTTCCTCCTTCCTCTCACATACAATTCTGCAACTTGGACATGTTTCTTTATGGACATGTGTGAGCAGGTCCTCATATACATATACTCAGAGGAGGGGGTTGATGGATCGCAGAGTATCTGCTCCCACTAGAACATTCCAGGCTATTTGAGCGTGGATAACAGGTATTCATTTATTAGATGGGTCACGACTTAGAATTTCAGTCAAAACTCTGATACCCAGAATGCACGCATACCCCTTCAGAAAGTGGTGGGATCAGTGTACCTCAGGGGACCATTCTGAGAGAAAGCTAGATTTAGTTCTTTAAACAACAACATTTACCCTTCAAGGTGAATTTTATTTTCATTTAATGTAAACTCAATTTAAATATCTTCATCTCCGGGGCACTTGGGGGGCTCAGTCAGTTAAGCATCCAGCCCTCAGTTTCAGCTCAAGTCATGATCCCGTAGTTCATGGGTTCAGGCCCTGCATCAGGCTCTGTGCTGGCAGTGTGGAGCCTGCTTGAGATTCTCTCTCTCTCTCTCTCTCTCTCTCTCTCTCTCTCTCTCTCTCTATCTCTCTCTCTCTGCTCCTCCCAGGCAGGGATAACTCCTAGGATAACTAGGTTTTGTCATGCCCCTCCCATTCCCTCTCTCAAAAAAACAAATAATAAGTATCTTCATCTCTTTCATTGGCTGGACAAACAGGAAACCACCTTAACTAGAAGCAGAAGTCTCCGTCAGTTAGCCCCACACACTCAGAGAAAGGCTTCTCTGCTGTCCCACCACAACCACCTCTCTGTTCTCCTTCACTAGAGGGTGTCCTGCATGTGTTCTGGGATTCTAATTCCTTCCCCCACACCACACCGCCTCCACCCCCGGAGGCACGAGACACCTGATTCTAAGCAGCACGCACCTGACGTATTCGCTCTCTTCCTTGAGCTTCTCCCTCCTTTTGAACGCATGAGCTGTGTGCTTGCAGGTGGGCATTTTCCCCATCGACGGAAACGAGCAGATTAGACTAGAAGAACGTCAAAGCGTTTCCTAACTCTAAAATTCTATCATTTTAACACTTTTAAATCATTCATGTTTTCCATTAAATCACTAGTTTTGTTGCAAAAGTGTAATATCATTTAACCGTATCCAAAAGGTCTTCTTTTCTAGACGGGAAAAGCAGGGGAGCTGAAAACTCATAGTTTTCTTCATGGCATGGTCCTGTGGTTCTCACATTTGGAATCTATTTGACTTGGGGCTTTGCAGAGATATAAAAATAATTTCTTATGAAAGATATAAATACACATATGCTGAACACTAGTTTCTTTTATAGCAAAGAATAAATCGATGCATGTAAGGACTGACCCATTTTTCCTCATTGTTATTTAACAAAGGCTCCACCATGAACTAGAGAAAAATCTCTATTATAGTGAACACATTCTGATACATTAAAGAGGGAATATTCTCTTACATGATTTATCATACATAAAAACAAAGCAAGCCTTCCAAGTCGAGGTGCTGTAGGGAAAAAACTCCAGGGATGATGGCGTAGAGGACTACATTTCTCATTGCACAAAGAATTAAGTTGGAGAGAAACCATCTCCTGGAATTATTTTTATTCATGGTAAGGAGCATAAGTGAAAATATTTAAAGCCATTAAGCTGTTGAAACAATGGAAAGTGGCCTGGTTAAGATCAAACTCCAGGGAGACTCTCAACAATTGGGTATTTTACTCCTGAATAAAATACTGTCAGTAAGACCGGAATAAAGTGTTCATTGTGATTTTAATAATAAAGGCACATTTCAGTTTACTCTGCCAATATCACAGCCAAGGATGCAAGGCAGAGATAAGCTGGTTTCCATAGAGTCTAGAACCTTGCAGTGTTATAATGCAATTCAACAAACATTTTTTAAGCCCATCAGGTTGCAAGCATCTCATTCATCCAGCAAAGATACTGAGAGTCTGCCACATAGAATACTGAGTACTAAGTGCTTTGGGGATACAAAGAAAAAAAAAGAACTTTCTGTTTCTTCAGAACATTTTCAACCATTTTATGGGAAGAAATAAATAGAAAAAAGTTAAGTGACAAAATATGCATACTGGGTTCTCTAGAATGTTCTTTAGCACTAACACTTCTTTAAATGTATGAGAAAATTGCCTTAAAATGAATGTATATAGTAATATTAAATGTACAGGAAATAATTCATGGCATTAAGTACATGCAACTCACTGGAATAATGGCAGAACCGCAAACATAGTAGGGATCTACTCATTTCCTTTCCCTTTGACTCTAGGTCATTTCCTTGTTTATTTTTCCCAATTGCTTACTTGGTTTTGAGGAAAGAGAATAGCTCTTGGGAAGGAATGGGAAGAAGCAAAAACTTTGTTCTAATGACCCAATAAAGATGAAGCCTGTTGGCCAGGACAGCACCCATATCATCCCCACGGGGAGTACAGGTGGCACCAATGTTTACTCCATATGAGCAGGAATCATTGGTGTGTCTTTGTTGCAACCAGCCACCAACAGATTTCTTATTTATGAAAATATATATATTTTTATGAGACATTATGCCTTTTGAGTTGCAGCCTTTTACTTCTAGCCAAAATTATCCTAACTGATAAACCAATATTCTTTATAATCTGGAGACATATTATCACCAGCTAAACACCATAGCAGAAATTTAGTGTTATCTGGAAAAATAAGGAAAAATACAGAAATAAAAAAGAACTCACTCACATAATATGTCACCAGATACGAATCCTTAGGTCATTGTTTAGTCTAAAACCTGTGAATTGAAATTCAAATGGAAGAAACTTCCCATTAGGAAATTGCAATACAATGCTTCCGAGAGTCTTAGGGGGAAAGTATCCAACCTACACAAGCTTACTCCTTTATAAGAGGCTAACATTTAACATACTCTTGCTTTCTGAAATAAAAATAACCATAATGCTAAATGGAAGAACCCATATCACCAGGTTGATCCAGTGTTTATCATGGGGCCCAGCATGTATATTAAAATCACCTTGAACCATGGATGCCTAGGACCCTACCACAAAACCAGATGGCCCAGACATCTACTTTAGAAATTCTGCAATTTAAAAAAAATGTTTTATTTTTTTGAGAGAGAGAGTGCACGCTAGTGGGGGAGGGGCAGAGAGAGACAAAGAAAGTCTGAAGCAGGCTCTGGGCTCTCAGCGCGAAGCCTGATGTGGGGCTTGCATCCACGAACTGTGAGACTATGACCTGAGCTGAAGTCAGACCCTCAACTGACTGAACCACCCAGGTGCCCCTATGAACTCTACTGTAAGAAGAGTACCCCATTTCCAACAGCACTTTTCTGTTATATCCCAACTAAAATCCTAAGGCATTTTTGCCCTGCTCCCCAAGCCTCCTGCTCTGGTTTCTGCAAACTTACAAATGCTGCATCTTAAGAGAATTTTCTCATCGGTCTTCATGTTTGACCCAGCAGGAGACCACCTTCAACACTCAACTGCAGGACTTGATGCTCCAGGAGCTTCCAAAGCTCGAAGCTGCTGCGTCCACAGTAGTGTGTCCCTTGCCCTGTTTTCCTTTCATCTTTTGATTTTTTGATTTTCCAGGCCCTGGGTATATGTGTGCTACCTCAGTAGTAGCAGAAACACAAATGGCTATTTTTCTCTGTATTCATGGGAGACAACTCTGGTATCTATCTTCCCTACCCCTATTATCATTCTCTACCTTTTAAGAGATCGGCTAAGGTCCTCTTCCTACTCCATCACAAAAAAAGGCCCATGTCTTTCTGTGATGAGCATATTAGTATTTCCTTTCTGTTTGTTAATATTCTTACTGCCTGCAAGAGTAAGACAGCCTTTCTTCCGGATTTTCCTCCTGTGCTTCCTTCCAAAGCTCTTTACTTATGTCGAGTTCTGAAGCCTTCAGTTTCTTACGGTAAAATTTCCTTCTGCCAAAGAGTGGATTTGATTTCAAGAGCCAAACCCACCCAGCCACTTAGCTGGGTCATTTTGATGTCATTGGCACTTAATTTTACAATAATTTTATTGAGATTTCCTAAGATGAAAAATGCCCTATGGAATAAAGGCTCCTATTTTTCATTATCTGTGCATTGAGAAAATGTTTTATACCACTGCAATGAACTTGATCTATGACTCCAATTCCAAAGAATAATTAGCATCTAACTCAAGTTCAAAATACAAAGTGGAGGAAGGGAAATAGAGGACACAAGGAATGCCCTGGGCTTGGATGGCATTCACACACAAAGGGGCCTACTTTGGCATGATCAATCCATAGAACCAATCAATATCCTAGCCCACTTCCAGCTTTAAGGGAAGGAAACCTCTCCAGCTCTAAGGAAGCCATGTGCTCTTTCCATGTGAGATTGTGTCAACACAAAATATAATTTACCATAGTCAAATGCCCCTAGCACAGCTTCCCTGATTATAGAATGAAATGCATGTTTTGCTAATACCAGAGCCCTGATCCCTCATTGGCAGGGTTCAGACAATGTGCCTGGACACCTAACATAAACCCTTTTCTGCTTACCCCAGCTTCAGTCACACGTGTGATTGTAGGTTAAATCATCCGAAGTCTCTGGCCATCAACAAGGAGCACCATTCTCTGCCAGCTGGAAATGTTTTCTCCAGGTGCTAGAGCATCTGAATTTATTAAACACCAGATTGGAGTTACACCGAGTAGGATGTCGTAGGCATCTGTGTATTTCATGCCACTGTCACCCCCAAATTAAAGCATGTCAAAGCTTAGGGTGGGTTCAGTGGATTCACCTAGAGAGTCCTGCTCCACCAATGGACCCTAAACTACATAAATAACCCCCAGGGATTTTGGGGGCATGTTTTAATCCACAAGACTCCATATCTTCATAAACTAAGGTCACATAGAGACCCCCAAAACTCATCCTGTCATCGAGAAGGTCCCTCTCCATCCTCTTGACATTTGAAGACTCTCCGGCATTTTTTAAATTTGGGGATTATTGGGACTAATCTCCTGATGTCGTTTTGTCCCTGTCAACTAACAGAGGAAGGATCAATTTCCAGAATGGTGGTGTGAGGACCTCAGTGGACTACCCTCTTTCAAAAAGAAAAAGAAAAAAAAGGAAATGTTGGTAAAACAATTAAAATGAGCCGTTTTAGAAATCTGAAAATTAATCAAAGCCACAGAATAACAAAATTATTTATGCAAGAGAAACTACTGACCCTCAGTAAGACAGCAGGGTCTGTGACATTGTCACGTGTGACTAGTCCCCTCACTTCTCTTTGCGCAGCTCATGAAGGCACAGTAGCCTCATGAAAACACAGGGGTCTCACCGACAGCAGAAGACTGACTGCTCTCGGAGCTCTAATAAAAACAGAACTTCATGGGGCACCTGGGGGTCTCAGGCGGTTGAGCATCTGACTCTCAATTTCGGCTCAGGTCATGATCCCAGGGTCGTAGGATTGAGCACAACAACAGGCTCCATCCTGAGCAAGGAGTCTGCCTAAGATTGTCTCCCCTCCCACCCAACCCCCACCCCGGAAGCACACACACATTCCCTCTATATCTAAAATTAAAAAAAAAATTAAATAGGAAAAGCAGAAGTTCAGCATGTTGTCCAAACTTCCTGATGCCTAGAAAAATCTCTAGTCCTAGGGCATTGTGGCTGTTGACTTAAGCCAGAACCTGGCTCAGAAGAAATAAAAAGTTCCTACTCCCATGGCATTTGCAAAGCAACAGAATGAGGTTAAAAGAATCTCCTAGAAAACAAGAAGAGCATAGGGTACTTTGAGAAGCTCCAATATATCCCT
>NC_043701.1:110900685-110901710 GCF_006229205.1 Suricata suricatta | reverse complement strand
GGAAGAGGACAGACCCAGGCTGCAGGCCGGAGCCTCCCACGTGGCTCCACCCCCAGGCCTCGTAGGTGTTAGCAGCGGTCCCGCGTGTCGCCATAGTCTTCCCATGCTGTTGCATTTTAAAAAAAGTTCTTCAGGGGAGCCTGCGTGGCTCAGTCGGTTGAACCTCAGACTTCGGCTCAGGTCAGATCTCATGTTCGTGGGTTCGAGCCCCGCCTCAGGCTCTGTGCTGACAGCTAGCTCAGAGCCTGGAGCCTGCTTCCGGTTCTGAGTCTCCTTCTCTCTCTGAACCTCCCCCTTTCATGCTCTGTCTCTCTCTGTATCAAAAATAAATAAAACATTAAAAAATTAGAAAGTTCTTCATTCAGATGCTTAAGAAAATCAGTAAGACATCTGCGTGTGGCAAAGCATGAAACGTAGGGAAAAATAACAACCATTTAAAAAACTTGCAGGGAAGCAGTGTCCTCAGGGAGTCAGGTGGTAGCTAGAGCAAGGACAGTGAGGGCGCGTTGAGAGCACAGGATGAAGATAAAGCAGATTTTGTGATGACCTTCCTCGAGGTCCAGAGTGCGCAATGAAGGAGTTTCAAGCAAAGAGGAAGGGGATATGGGGTAAGATAAGGCAAGAATAGGGTTGAAAGGGGGGTGAGGTATAAGAAATTAGAATGAATTTGGAGTACTGGACTTTCTAAGCCGATTTTTAAATAACTGTTGAGATATAAATCACACATTATAACACTTATCCATAAAAAATATATAGTTCAGTGGCATGTAATGAATAGTATTCACAGAATGGTACAGTCCCTAGCACAACCTAATTTAAGAACATTTTTATCACCCCAAGGGACACCCAGCACCTGTTAGGAGGCACTCCCCTTTCTTCTCCCTTCTCCTCTCTGGTATAGTAGTTCAGTTATTAGAGTTTTTAGTTCCAGAGTTCTGTGCATGTCTCATAATTTTTTTGTTAAAACTTGGGCATTTTAGATAATAAGTTGTAACAAATCTGGCGTCAGCTAACCCTCCCCCCCC
>NC_043701.1:110857340-110900585 GCF_006229205.1 Suricata suricatta | reverse complement strand
AAAAAAACCTCAAAGCCACTCAATATTAGAGAAATACATATTACTACAACACCGAGATGCCATTTCTTAACCTATCAGACTGGTAAAAATTTATAAGCAGGACAACACAGTGGACATTTGGTAAAGAAGCAGGCATTTTACCTTTCGATGTGCCAATCCTGCTTCTGGGAATCTATCCTAAAGATATACCTCCAACCGTATGAAAATATATATGAACAAATGTATTTTTTCAGTGTTGTTTGTAATTGCAAAATAGCAGGAATGACCTAAATCTCCATACAAGGAATTAATTAATTCATTAAAGCATAGCACATCCACACAATGGAAGATGCACACTTGTAGAAAACAATGAGGAAGATCTTCATGAAATGATACAGCATGATTCTGTGACATACTGCCAGGTATAAAAATCAAAGTGCTAAATATTGCCCTAGGGGGCTGCCCTTCAGGTAAGAAACAAAGCAATATAAGAACATATACATGTATCTGTTCATTTGTGCAAAGAGATACGGGCAGGACAAACTGCAACTTTAAAAGAACGGCTAGCTAAAGAGGGTGAGAACTAAGGAGGTGGAAAGAAGGAAGGAATAATAGGTAGTGGGGCACCTGGGTGGCTCAGCCAGTTAATGCCCAACTCTTCCTTTCAGCTCAGGTCATGATCTCAGGTCACGGGATCGATCCCCACATTGGGCTCCATGTTGGGTGTGGAGCCTGCTTGGGATTCTCTCTCTATCCCTCTTTATCTGCTACCCTCCCTCAAAATAAATATTTAAAATATTTATTTGTAAAAAAAAAAAAAAAGAATAGGTAGTGACAATTCTCAGAGCATACCTTTTTGTATATCTCTGACTCTTGGAACCTTAGTAAGGTTTTCATAGACTACAAAATAGGTAAACAGTTAGAATCAACAATTCCAAAGTGGAATGCCAACAATAACAAATGAGACTAAGTAAATGAACATATTAATCACACAGAAGGGAGAAAGAAAAAGAACTAACTACTTTGGAAAACAATATTTTGATTGGCTATTGTGAGGCTATAGACAAAACAAGTCTATTCAAAAATTAAAATATAATTAGTTTTACTTCTCCTAAGGGTATTAGTTAGTAATTCTGAAACCATTTTCTGTTTATATTAGGAGTAAACTAAAAATACACGAAATGATGAAAGCCAAGTTTCTCATTGCCAAAGAACAGTGTTGGGGAATGTATTTCTTGTAAATAAAGAATGAGGGAAGGCTGGAAAACCTAGAAATCTGCAGTGTGGGGTTGGAATTAGAGGTGTCAGCACAAGGGAAATAGGATTTGCATAGTGGCAAAGTATCTCCCCCAAGATATTTATTAATGACAAAAGGAAAAACAGAATTTACAATAAAGAAGCCTAGCAGACACCACTCTAACCAAATGATCAGGTTCAATATCAATGGCAATAAGACACACAGACTTCATGTACCCCTGATATGATGTACTAAGAATACAGTGTCATTCCTGTGGCATTCATGGCAAAAATGCCTATCTCAGTGTAATTTGGAGAAGACACCAGATAAACAGCATTTGACAGACATTCTGCAAAACAACAACCCTCTGACTTGTGGACAACAGCACCCTTTAATAGTGTCAAAGTCATAAAGACAAGGAAAGCCCGAGGAACTCTCACAGATTGGAGAACACTAAGGACAAATGACAATTAAATTCAATGTGACTGACCCTTGAACAGAAAAAGGATATTACTGGAAAAACTGGGGAAACTGGAATAGGGCTACTATATTCATGTTGACTTCCTGGTTTTGATCATTGGTGTCATGAGATATTAATATCAGGGGGTTGATGAAGGACAAATGGAAACTTTGGTGTACATAAAAACTATTTTTAAATAAAAAGTTTTAAAAATAATGTTTTTTGAAATTTCTTACTTCTTCAGGCATCTGTTGGTTGGTGTATGAATCAGTTTTAAGAGCTAATCAGGAGACTCTGAGATCCATCTTAGAGCCCTAGAAGCTTCCTAAAATTCCGTGAGGGGTGTGAGAGAGGGGCTTGAGGAAGCAAGCAACAGCTACAAGAAAGGATAAATAGTAAGAAGCGGCAGTATTATCTGCCAAGAGTATCTGTAATTGGAAGGTGCTAAGACAACACAATTCATCCAAATTAATTCACCTCCCTACTGGGAACGTGAAAGTCCATCATCAACTATTAGTGTTTTAGCCATAACAACTAGACGGAAGATCCCTGGGTCTCTATCAAAAGGCATAAAGAGATAACATGAAGCCATTATCAGCTATTAACGCTTCACAGTGCGTTTATTCACATGGCTCTTGAACACAAACTGTGCACTGCTTCAGCTAGAACTTTATAGGAGGAGCACCCAAGACATTCATGCTTTAGAAAGAGAACACAGGGACACACAGTTCAAACATCAACTCACTTGAACGCCTTCTGACTTTGTTTGGATTAAGTGGCCTCCCCATCGGTCCCCTTGGCCTCTGAGTTTTCTATGCTACAGAATTTAAGGCATTACTACCTTTTGTCTCCCTGACTCCTTGGATACAGATATTTTTACTCTATTTTAAAATTTTTATTCCTAGAACTAAGGGTGGTACTTAATGTATACAAGATATTCACTACTATCTTATTGAAAGATCAAGGAAAGCATTTCAGCCTATACTTTTTCTACTATTACACATGAGGTAAAATTTCATGTACAGCATCTCTGGATAGTAACCAACACTGTGAGGGTTTTTTAAACCATGTTTGCATTCATTATGAGGAGTATCTCTCATTTTTTAAGTTTATTTATTTATTTGGGGCGGCAGGGCAGAGAGAGAAGGACAGGGAGAGAGAATTCCAAGCAGGCTTTGCACTGTCAGAGCAAACCCTGGCTCAAGACTCCATCCTAGGAACCATGAGATCATGACCTGAGCTGAAATCAAGAGTCAGATGCTCAACCAGGTGAGCCACCCAGGCGCCTCATGATTAATATCTTTTAGGCAAAGTTGCATAAATCATCTTCACACATCAGTAGTGCATTGTCCATCAAACAGTAAAACATAGTTACCAAATCATTACTGCTTTATGTAATAATTTATGTAGGGAACCTAACTATATTCATATTTTATAGATTTATAAATATTTATATGTTATAAAGCATAGTACAACATAAAATATAAATCCTCTCTCTGTAACTTATTAGGTATCTTGGCCAAGTCAGAAAAGAAATTTCTACTCCCCAACTGCCCTGATTCAGATACTGTTTCCCTTGGGTGTCTGGATAAAAAAGTATCACGGGGAAGGGACTCTTGGGGCGAGGTAGAGATGTTTTAGACCATTTGGTGTGGAGGTCAATACAGGAGGTAACTGCCTATTTCCGTTAGGGGAATGCTAGTCGGACTCCCCAAGCCTTGACTAGATCAAAATGTGGAGTCACAAGAGATTTGGCAAATAAGAGTAAAGGGTTGATATCGGTGTGGACTTCCATTGACAATCTAAGAAGGCAAAGGAAATAACGACTAGAAGAACCTCACACAGGAAGAACTTGCTATTAAGTTCCTTTGGAAATACAGTTCCTACTTCTTGCCGTCAAATATTCAGGCATAAATTAAGTGTTAATTATGCAAGCCCTTCCCTTTCCAGTTCAAATTAGCTGTAAATCCATAAAAATTTGAATGCCTGCCTACTGGCCCTTAGAAAGGAATGGCGTCCTTCCCGGCCATCAGCCTGCTGTTTCAGCCTTGCTTATCCTGAACTGGGCTACACAGTACAGGGGCTGCAAGGAACACTGCTGACCACAGAGTGGCAGAGAGACAAGAATGCAGACTCATTTCAGAGTTAAATTCTTCTTTTGTTCTTTTAAATATTTTTTAATTTTTGAGAGACAGAGAGAGACAGAGCATGAACGGGGGCGGGGCAGAGGAGAAAGAGGGAGACACAGAACCCAGAGCAGGCTCTAGGCTCTGAGCTCTGAACACAGAGCCCAACACAGGGCTTGAACACACGAACTGTGAGATCATAACCTGAGCCAAAGTTGAATGCTTAACCGACTGAGCCACCCAGGCGCCTCATCATTTGGGAGTTAAGTTCTACCACAACCAAATAATGGTCCCCTGAACTCATCCTCACTCTGCAGAGCAAGAGTTAGGAGAGGCTAAAGAAGATGCTCATGTTTTCACGTCTAAGTCTCATACCAACCCTGTCTGAGGATCCTCTCTCTCACAGAGTCTGTAGAACCATCTGATCCAGTTTCCTTCATTGTCTGCCCTCTTCAATCTCCATCATCCTTTCATCTTTCCACGTAATTATTTTATCTATGAATATTTGATGACAGTTTGCAAGAAATCCATTTTCCAAACTCCTTTTCAGAACATGCCTCTGAGTTTAATAATCTTAATGGGGTAAGCCTATTTTTAAACTGAATAGCTCAAAGCCTTGTTATCAATTCAAGTATGCTTATTTATTTATTTATAATCACAATTTCAGCAAGAAGAGTCTCTTAAAGGCCCCTTTTTTATGAGCTATAATAACTGCAACATCTCTGATTAAATTTGAAAACTAAAATCAAGTTTTAAATGATTTTGCAACTGCAACTTTATTCCTAGCATAAATTTTTATATCCTTTCATTGTACAGAATAACCACACATTTTATTTCCTTATACAGATAAAGAAATTATTAGGTATCACATTGCTATTGTGTTTGAAAGAGCATATTTCCACAAATGAAGATATATTTTAGGTGATACAATTGTTTTTCTAAAGAATGTGACAATTTTTGTGGGTGCCTGAGTAGCTTAGTCAGTTAAATGTCTACCTCTCAATTTCAGATCAGGTCATGATCCTATGCATAATTCATGGGTTTGAGCCCCACATCAGGCTCTGCATTGGCAGCGAGGAGCCTGCTTGGGACTCTCTCCCTCTCTTTCTGCCCCTCCCATGCTCATGCTCTTGCTCTCTCTCTCTCAAAAGAAATAGATAAATAAATAAGTACATATATATTTTTTTTAATTTTAGAATAACAACTTTTTTAGGATGTAGTTAGTGAGATATAATCCACTGAATTGAGTACAGTGTCCTTTTCTGTGACCATTTTGTACAGCCCAGGCTAACAAATTTTCAGACAGATAAGGGGTAAGGGTTAGAGGTGGGGGTTGGGAAGATTTGGGGCTGGGGGGAAGTAGGGTCTGTATTCAAGGTCAGTCAGACCTAAATACCAAGTCCTATGAGCCCTCAGAAACCTATGGGAAGCACACACATAGGTCCCTGAAGGATGACGTGGGCTCCACGCCATAACAGGGCACTCAGGTCATTTGAGGTGCGTTACAACAGGAGCGTCTCTTCTTCTTTTCACTCGTGTTTGTTATGAAGATCTAGAGCCACCACAAATTTTGCTTACTTCTCTCTCAGGATCCCACAACCAGTCATTCCCAGCTATTCCAGCTCTATTTACCCACTGATTACCCTAGACCCCGCTCCAACCCTTTGTATTTTATTTGTTAGCCAAAGGCTTGGAACTTTACCACAAAAAAAAACCTTATAAAGAATTTCACGGCTACAAAAAAAATTAACAAGCAAAAACCAAAACAAGGTGGGAAAAAAAAACAGCATCCCTAGAATTCACCTTGTAGAAATAAATGGTAATGAAACGTGAATGGGCAAAGAATCTGGGAAATGTGGGCAGGTCTCCATCAATTGTCAGTTTAGCTGGATCTCAACCAACTTTCTTTATGGCTCCAATGCCACCACCTAACTTTGCAATGGCTAATATTTACATCATTATAAATCTACTCAGACTGAGTTTAAAATTTTAGCTTCAACCTGGAGGCAATACTTGGAATATCTAATCATAGCCATAGGTCAGGCTGTCAGGGAGGGACGGTGGAAGTCCATGGACAGGTTGAAGCTACTATGCACAGAGGAATTCCTTCTCTATTTTGCAGGATCTTTCAGACCCCCTTGGAAGGTCTTTCGACTGATTAAGCCAGGCCCACTTAGAT
The DNA here is from genome assembly GCF_006229205.1 of Suricata suricatta. Classification (NCBI taxonomy): domain Eukaryota; kingdom Metazoa; phylum Chordata; class Mammalia; order Carnivora; family Herpestidae; genus Suricata; species Suricata suricatta. The sequence continues at coordinate 110,894,604 of NC_043701.1, read as the reverse complement.
TACCCAGAACCATCTCCTTTAGTTAAAATCAACAGACTAGAGATTATAATTCCATCTGCAAAATCCCATTACAAGATGGGGCACCTGGGTGGCTCAGTTGGTTAAGTGTCCAACTCTTGATTTCAGCACAGGTGGTGACCTCACAGTTCATGGGCTTTAGCCCCATGTTAGGCTCAGTGCTGAGCATGCAGAGCCTGCTTGGGATGCTCTCTGTCTCCCTCTCTCTCTCTCAATAATAAATAAACAGTAAAAAAAAAAATTAAGGCATGGTAAGGGTAATTTATCTGCCCTACTCAGTTCCAAACAAACATTGGAAAATGTTCTTGAGTTCAAGAGATTCCTTTTCAAGAACAAGACAGAATATTTTCTGTCAAGAATATTTCTCTGGTGTTCTCTACCAACCATTATGTGTGTTTGGACCATCCACTGCTCTTTGCTGAAACTGCTCCAGTACCAAGCTGATAGACAAAAATAACTGCTTACCTTAAAGCCAAAGCTTTCAGAAGGTGTCTTTTAAAGTTGTCTAAATAATCCCCAACTGAAGACAGGAGGGCCTGCATCACTCACCTCCCCTGGGTGCACATTTATTAATAACCTGATGTCCATTTTGCCAGCGGACAGGCGGTCCAGCCCCACCATTTCAGACTGACCATCTCCAGCTGCCCAGTACTGACCTGCACGACCTTCTGAGATCTTCATACCTGGAAGTGAGGCAGGCCTTCCAGGAAGTCAGAGAGACTCCTCCAGCCACTGGCAAAGGGGAGACTCCGTTGTGCAGCACTCACAAACTGGATTTAATGAACAGGGAAGCAGAAAACGTACCATCTGGCTGACCATGTGCACGCGTGTAATGGGGGAAACTCAAGTGAGAGCACACGTACAGCTGGGCTAAGACAAGCACGGTCCCTTGCAAAGCCGGCACCACGTCTTCTGTGCCAGACTTTCTGCTTAACACCGCAGCTCTGTGCAGCTCCACTTATCAGGGCTTTAGAGGGGCGCCCAGCCGGCAGCCCCAGCCCCCATCAGCATCAGGAGGAGCCAGGCTTGCCGCCCTCAGAACTCTCTCACAGAGAGATACTCTGTGATAAAAGAGTAAACAGGTACTGTGTCCGATTTCCTAACCTATCTATCCCCGCAGGGAACCCTTGGGGCTGGGGTCCTCCTAAAGTGCATGCTTAAAGAGGGAGTCACTTTGAACGACAAGCAATTGATTTACTAAATGAGAATGACTAAAACTTCTCTTCCTTATCTCTTGGAAGCCAACTTTTGACTCTCCTGATGTTAAAACTTGCCAGGCATGACAGTTTTGACCCAAATCCTACTTGTAATCATTCTGGTAGTTTTGCAGATTGGGCTGGTAAAAGTGGTGGCACACATGGGCTCTTTTGTTTTTACACAGTCAGCACATCCTAGATCACCTGCTTCAAGAAAAAGACTGTTTTTCAAGCATGGGCACCCTAGTGTAGCTTATAACCCTTCAGTGGGGCCATCTAGTAGTTGGAGTCCTGAAGACCAGGCCAGATAACAGTATTAGTGAGCAGAATTCCTTGTTCTGCCTCTATTCCAAAAGTCAGCAGACAAGAAAGAGCTAGGGCAGGGTGGGCATGCAGCAGGGCATAGTCGGGGAGCAGGAGGGGCCTGTCCAGGGTGGGTAGATCCTGCCTCTCAAAAGGCCCAGAGACAACCATAATCCCCACCCCGCTGAGGAGACCCATGGGAAGGGCTCCACTTATAGAGTCCCGACTGGCCTCTGGTCGGCTCCAGCCTCCACCCACCGCACTTTCCGCCATGCCTTGTCCCCAGCATTCCCTCAGGCTCCCAAAACTGGCATCACCAGGCCAGCTAACACAGATGAGGCATCATTAGTTCCATAAATCACCCTTCTGCCCTAATAGCTCCGTCCCTACCTCCCAAGCCACGGGCATCTATTGATCCTGCTAAGTAATAAGGAGAATCGAATGTCTCACACCACTGTTTTAGTGCCTCCATGATCCCCACTGAATTTTTGAATGTTTATTTTTGAGAGAGCTACACAAAACCTGAGCAGGGAAGGGATAGACAGAGAGGGAGACACAGAATCAGGCTCCAGGCTCCCAGCAGTCAGCACAAGAGCCTGATGCAGGGCTCGAAATCAGGAACTGTGAGATCATGACCTAAGCTGAAGTCAGACGCTTAACCAACTGAGCCACCCAGGCGCCTCTCCATGATCCCCATTTAAACCACAAGGTCATTTGTGGCTAAGGCTGCCAACTGCACCAGATAAGATAGGCCAAGAAAGAGAGGCTCATTCAGGTTCCTAGGATCATCGGGTCAGCACACCAGACCCAGTGAAGATGAATTTCACTATGGATAAGTGGTGCTATGAATCCACTTTGTCCACTGCCTCCCTTTTTCTTCCTGGAGCTACATCCCAAAGGGGGTGGTCTCAACAGCCTGCGTGGTTAATGGGAAATCCTCCAGGTGGGAGAAGCCTGGGATTGTGGGCTCACTGACCTCACATTATTTTGAACTTGAGTGGGAGACACGGCTGGAACAGCATCCTCAAGAATCCTTCTATTACCATAAGAGAAATTTCTCACTGCATAGTGGTAAAAACCTCATTTCTTCTCAATATTATTTTGTGTTGCGTCATTGGCCCACTTAGGGGTTCAGTAGATCAGCGCTTAACACAGCGAGTGAGTCTTTCTCTGTTATTTTTCTAGATTTATGAGTCTCTTTTAATGAAAAAAAGAGCATATAATAGAAAAATAAGTTCTTATTTAAATTTTACCCAGAGAGACATAAGGGAACTTCCCAGGGTGATAACAATGTGAGTATCTTGAAAGAGGTTCTGGTTTCCACAGGAAGCATAGTCACCATCTGTCCCCACACAGCGTTATTACAATATTACTGACTATATTCCCTCTGCTGTACTTTTCATCGTCGTGTCTTACTTTACAGAGGGATGTGTACCTCTGAATGCCCTTCACCTATTTTGCCCACCTCCCCACCCATCTGCCCTCTGGCATCACTGGTTTGTTCTCTGTATTTGAGTGTTTCTAATTTTTGGTTTCTTTGTTTGGTTGTTGCTCGGATTAGGTGAGCATTACGTTATGTACAGATGCAGAGAATCACTAGGTCAGACACCTGAAAATGGCACCACACTGAATGTCAGCTGTACTTCAACAGCGAGAGAGAGAGAGTTTCTGGTTTCACAGATACGCAATTTACTGAAACCCATCAAGTTGTACACTTAAGAGCTGTGCATTTCCGACGGTGTGAATATACGTAATGCAAAAAAAAAAATCACATACTTAAAAATGGTTCAAATGATAAATTTTATGTTATGTATATTTAGCTACAATTTAAAAAAGATCTGGGCGTTTCGCTCGATGTAAATTGGTCTTAAAAGAAGGCTATTTTAAAATCCCATCCTTGTGTTAATTGAACATTCACAGAACATAAGGAATTATATGTCATACACACTGCCTCCAAACCATAACGTCTAAACTCAGCCTGTGATATAGGGTTTTATCTTTTCGGAGCGTATAATTTCCAATTTTATTCAGCCGGGAGCCCTACTAGTTCCCTGGCACTGTTTTTCAGTGAAGAGTACTTTTGGGAACAACTTCTGATGTTCCTTTCACCACTTCTAAGGATTGTCTGGCTGCCTGGGAGCCCAGGCAGCAGTTTCTTTCCAGAGTTACTCTCAAGAGACAGAGTGGGGGCCCCACAGCATGCTGGGTAATGACTGTGGGCTCCGAAGGAACTGTGCAGCTGACAGGTGCAAGGGAACCTGACGGTGACTTAGTGAAAAGCCTGCTCCTATAAAGACTACCCACGGCAAGGCAGTCGCTGGTAAAGACTTTGTGGTTTTTATTTCTCACCTTTGGGGAGAAAAATCAATCTCTTTTTAAAAATCTGTACAGTGAATAGAAAAATGCCTTTGTCAGATGAGCACACTTTCATGAGCAGTTCAAAACAGAGCCCAGCCAACAAGTTAACAGTCTCAGAGTGAAAGAAGAAAGGGAAATGTATCTAGGAAAGAATGTTTGGCTCTTAATTTGCATGCAGGGATGTGTGTTCCAGTGAAGTCCCAGATTTCTAGAAGACATTTCTAGAAGACATTGATTCTGAAAGCTTTAATGTAATCAACTGTCATAGTGTTGGTCACAGTTTATTTTTTTTATTGTTTTTTAAAAAATTCTTTAAAGTAGATTTCGTGCCCAGCATGGAGCCCAACACAGGGTTCGCCCACAACCCTGAGATCAAGACTTGAGCTGAGATCAAGGGTCAGGCACTAAATTGACCGAGCCACTCAGGACCCCTATGTGGATCACAGTTTAAAGGAAATATGTTTTCCTCCATTAATTGAACTGATCAAGACTGCTAAAATAATTCCCAGTGTCTTGCACTCTGGACCAGCATGTGGTCTATCTATCCTAAAACTGACATTCTACATTGATAAGTAGTACTTGACTTCTACTTGACAGGTAGAACTTGTACATTAAAAATGAAACAGATTTCATCCCTTGCTTGGGTCTTCTGACAAGATAAAGTTCAACTTCACTAGCAAACATATTTTTCAAAAAGAATGCAGATGAGAATTTGTATAAGATTAAAGTGTAGAAGAATCAGTTTCTGATTTAACACTTAGGATACATAAGATCATTAAAAAAAAAAAAGAAGAATGCTAGCTACCTGTGGATATTGAACATTTAAAATGTAGCTACTGTGACTGAATAATTATCTTTTATTTTATTTCATTGTATAAAATATTTATTTTGAGAGAGAGAGAGCATGTGAGCCGAAAGAGAGGGGAAAAGGGAATCCCAAGCAGGCTTAAAGCTGTCAGCACAGAATCCGAAGTGGGGCTGAGTCCATTGAACCATGAGATCATGATGTGAGCAGAAAGCAAGACTTATCAGCTTTACCAACTGAGACACCCTGGCACCCTTTATTTCATTTTATTTCCTCTAAATTTAAATAGCCACCTCTGGCTAAAGCTACTATTAAAAAAAATGTTTTAATGTTTATTTATTTTTTAGAGAGAGAGATAGAGCATAAGCAGGGGAGGGGCAGAGGGCAGGAGATACAGAATCTGAAGCAGGCTCTAGGCTCTGAGCTGTCAGCACAGAGCCCATGTGGGGCTCGAACTCACGCACCATGACACCATGATCTGAGCCAAAGTCAGACACTTAACCAACTGAGCCACCCAGGTGCCCCTAAAAGGCTACTATTTTTGAACAGGGCAGCTCAAAGAGTTGAATAACCCTACTCCTTAGGCGTAAACTTTCTGCGGTCTCAAGTACATGTATGGGATGTTCAGTGGGGTTTCTTTACTCTGCCTGACCTGGATTCTCACGTCCCGCAGAACTGCATGCATGATCTCATATCCTGTTTGGCTCACCATCCTCCAGTAGCTGTTCTCTGACCAATCTTCTGGAATCGCACAATACACATCAACTTAGCATTTAATCAAAGATTCCAAGGGACACTCTTGTCGATTTGGGGAACTTTTGCTCTGCAGAGCTCTCTCTTCTGTAACCTGTCTGCTAAATTCTAGCAACCTGGGAATCCCTGAGTTCCAATCTATTTTGTCCCTAGTCCGAGACCCCCACTGCTCTCTGCTTCAGCTCTACTTCTCACTCTGTGTTACCGAAACTGCTGCAGGTGGAAAGCTGGGCTGAAAGGGGATCTCATCTCCCATGCTTCGCTTATCCTCAAAGATGGCTGCCGGCAGCCATACTCTTGTTTTTTGGTGCCTCCAAGTAATCGCTTCATACATTTTCTCCAGTTTTAGAATTGTTTACATTGTGACAATAAGTACTAAACCCATGACTTCTCCATTATCTGATCTGGAAATAAAAAGTATTGTTCTTTTTATGTAGGTTTGATTTTTTTAATGTTATTTATTTTGAGAGAGAGAGAGAGAGAGAGAACACATGTGGGCACACATGCATGAGCTGGGGGAGGGGCAGAGGGAGTAAGAGAGAGAGAATCCCGGGCAGGCTCCATGCTATCAGTGCAGAATCCAACCTGGGGCTTGATCCCACAAACCAGTGAGATCATTACTGGAGCCACAATCAAGAGTTGGACATTGGACCAACTGAGCTACCCAGGTGCTCCTGGTCTTGTTTTATACATAAAGCTTTCATGTCATTTCAAAGAGAAAATTATATAAGCAGGCACATGCACAGAACGACATTTCCAAACTTGTCCTCTATGTTCTGTTCCTTCCCAGAGCTTCCCATGTTATTAGCTTTAGGTCTATATTTCTTTAAAATACTGGTAGATAGGTAGATGAGTAGATAGGTCTACATATTTTCTTGTCTAAAAAGATGGTTTCTAGAAACTCTCTGCACAACGCTGTATTTACTGACAAATAGACCTGGGACATTTGTCACTGTCAGTATATCATTGAGGCAGATTCCAAGAAATGGGCTGTTGGGGTCAAAAGGAAAATCTCTTCATTTCACGTCTCTATCTCTCAACAATTCTATGTGCTACACGCGGTGTACTCTGAATAAGCCATATTATTTCCAGTTTCCTAGAAAGTGTTCTCTCCCATCCCTGGGTCGTGCGACAAGTTAGTCCCGCTGTCTCAAGCTGTGTTATTCTATCCTCTTCCCAACGCGTCTCCATCGACTCTTCAGAACTTCATCTCAGTATCTTAGTTACCACTGCCTCAGAGTCCTTCTCAGACCTCTCCTCTCTGCCACACTCACACACTCACACACACATACACCACGTGCACTCGCACTCACACACCTATATACACACATATGCCCACGCTTGCACACACCCACACGAACACACTCACACTGAGCTCCACACACATGCACACTCACGCCCACACACTCGCACTCTCCCCACCACACATGCACACTCTCATTCTCATGCACTCACACTCACTCACATGCACTGATACTCTCACACATGCACAGGTGCACACACTCACACAGCCTCACACACCCACACTATTGCTCATGCTTACATGCACACTCACACACACAACTACCTTTTCTCCTGTTTTTCCATCTCATTCTTGCTCTCACACCATATCATGACTGCCTTTTTCCTCATCTGTGTCCCTCTTAAATGATATTTCCTGAGACAGTGTCTTCTTTTCCCCTGTATTCTCTACTTCTAAGGTAATGCCTGGCAAACACTGGCATGATATGAAGCTTTATTTAATGGATATTATTTATGATAAGGTTACTGTGAATACTAAGGTATTTCTTTTAAAGTTTTACTTTTCCTTCAGCCACTCCAGAAAGATTTTAAGTTTTCCACTTTCTAAGATAAGAGGGCTTTGTTTATATTCACTGCTTTGATCTTTCCTTGTGAAGAAAATCATCTTCACAATGATGAACCCAGGAGTCTAAGTGTTTTTCTTTCACCTGTAAAAACCCACAAGAAAAAGCTAGTATTTAAAGATGTAGATTCATTTCCAAAGACTAGAGTCTGTTGGAAAGATATGCAGGAGTGGTGTGTGGTAAGAAAAAAAAATAACTACTGTTAAACAAATCTCTGCCGCTTAGGATTGCATGCACGTGAGAAGAAATCAGGGGGGAAGTCTGGCAGACAAAGACAAAAACAAACCGGAACAGGAGCGCAGACACCAGAGGATGCAGGTTAGAAATGAGTAACAGCAATTGGATGTGGGAAAACAGGCAATCACATCTTTGTAAGCACAACTGGTAACAAATGAGCTTCAGAATTGGATCAAAATGTAGACCCCTGGGAAATCACCTTTGAGGAAAGAAAAATTCAGGGAATTTCTGAAGAAAAACAGCATGAAGAGTCTGATAGCCAGCATTACCCACTTTTCTGGGGGCGGGGCACTGAATAATGAATCATTAAAATAACAACAAAACAGGTTAAGTAAGCATTGGAAATGTTTAAACATCCTTGATCCGATGGGTTTTCTGACATTAGTTAATTTATTGGAGAAGGCTGAGGAATCTGATAACACTGCAAGAAAACCACCTTTGAAATAGTGTATCGATAATATAATAATAATAATTAAAAGAATGAGCAACCAGCATAGAAATGGACAGAGAGGTTAATGTAACAGATTAGAAAATTCACAAGATGAAAACATACAGATATGAATTAGAATATAATAAAGGTACTGGGGTACCTTGGTGGCTCAGTCGAGTGTCTGATTTCAGCTCCGGTTATGATCTTGTGGTTCATGAGTTGGAGCCCCACTTCGGGCTCTCCACTGTCCATGTGGAGCCTGCTTGGCATTCTCTGTCTCTCCTCCTCTCTCAGCCCCTCCCTTACTCACTCACTATCTCTCTCTCTTTCTCAAAAATAAATAAACATTTAAAAAAGAATAAAATAAAGGTACCAATTCAACCACTGGTAATTCAACCAAGTAAAATAAATAAGGATGCACGCAAAAATGTTTAGCTGTAAGGATATGCATAACAGCACTTTATAAAATAGCAAAGAAAACCCAAATTTTCTAGCTACTTAAGTATATCTGAGGAATGAAACTGCTAGAATATATTAAAAGCATTACTTCAGAAACATGGTCACCGATATGGAAAACCTTCATTCAAGAAACTCACGTGATTGGGTAAATAGAACGGATTATGAAACAGCATAGACAGCGCGTTAGTCTTGTGTAAACAGATCCGCACCTGTATTCAGATAAAGTCTTCTAAACGCACACATAGACGACATCTGGGAGGTGATGCTCTGAGATGTTTTCAATTATTCTTTTCTTAAAATTAAAATCAATGTTAATGTTTATATATTTTTGAGAGAGAGAGAGAGACAAAGAGCGAGCAGGGGAGGGGCAGAGAGAGGGAGACACAGAATCTGAAGCAGGTTGCAGGCTCTGAGCTCTCAGCACAGAGCCTGATGCGGGGCTCGAACCCACGGACCACGAGCTCAATGACCTGAGCTGAAGTCGGACGCTCAACTGACTCAGCCACCCAGGCGCTACTGAAATGTTTATCAATTACTCTTGGTAGTAGAATTATAGATTCTTTCTTCTGCTTTTTCTTTTTTAATTTCAGAATATTAATAAATAATATAAAATGCTCACATAATACCATTTTAAAGGATAGAGACTACTCCTAGTCTAACTATCTGAAATAATAAGAAACAGTATAAGTACCAAGTAGTTATTTGACATAAAATAAACAACCTCCAATCTGTCCAAGAGGCACAAGAAAGAAGGGAGTGATTCTTTCCTCCCACACTGAGTCTGTTTAGATGGTAAATAGCCATGACCTTGACCCAGCAGATAAAATAGGTCAATCTTGAAAACATCTCTTACTGTAGTCTGCAAAGGTTGTCTTGGTACTCAGAATTATTTACACGGTTAAAAAGCAAATTAAAAAGATCAAAAATTTCTCTTGGGGTTTCCTCTGTGGAAGCTAAGACCATAACTGCTGGGTTGTATAGACATCAGTTTTAATAATGTCCTAGCACCTCACAGAAACACAGCAGAATTATAAGATGCCATGTAGCCAGAAACCCACTGCTTCTTTTACTAATATGGAAACAGCGTTATGTTATAGAAGGTTGGGTGACCAAACAAAGATCCACCATCAGGCACAGAGAGGATTATATCCTGCTGACTCTCAAATGTAAGCTAAACAAAGGAATTTAACAAGCTCAAAGAGATCTGCAATCAAGAGTCCCTTCCATAAGTTGAAAAACAAGTTGTAAAGGCTGTTTACACCTGTTGAAGGGTATATGCAATGTTTTTCCAGGGAAAAGAAATAACATCAATTCTCTCTCATATCCAATGTCTTTGGTTGCAACTGTATTCTTTGAAATATTTGTCATAAATCTCATGCTATCATTTAATAGCATTTTGGCACAGCAGCTTTATTTAACCCTTAACTGTTTTCTGCTACAAAGCTTGTGAGTTGTTGTTACTTAAGGCTCATAGAAGTAGGGGGAAAAGACATTTTTTCAATGTCCGCCACTTGGCAATATGTGCCCACCAGCACCTATGTATCAAAAAGAAGACAACTCATTCATTTTTTATATTTACTCTGATATGAAAAGTTATCCGAGTATTTGCCCAGGTTTTACTGAAAAGCAGAATGTTGATCTTCTTGACCAGGCTTCCACTGTTTCTTCTACATACACTACAACCCTCAATGCACACATACAACATTCTCTACTAGCTTCATTATTCCTGAGGTGGATACCATTATTTTGTCCAGGACTCCTCCCTCCCTCTCTGCCACCGCCATGCTTCTCCTGGATGTCACATATATCCCCACGTCACTGCCTGAGAAGGGTGTGTCCCCTTGCAAAGACCACAGAAAAAGGAGCAGGGGGAAGAGACCCAGATCCACTCCAGCTGCTTGGAACCCAGAGTTAAGTCCAGATGAGATGAAGGAGCTCCAGGGACCCCTCAGCATAAAGGAAAAGTGTGTGGCCATGAACTACCACGTTCTGAGGTGGTTTGTTACACCACACAGCTCATTTCTGACAATGATGTATCCCCAGGAAGGTATAAGCCAGTGACTCCTAGCCAAAAGCATTCTGACTACATTAAGATAATCACATTGAGTCATGAATTCCTAGTGCGTTTTCCTGACATAAATAATACTTCTTGGGTGGCTGTCTGTGGCTCTTGTATGAAATAAATATCTAATCTCCACATCTAAAGAGTTACAACCACATACAAAAATAAGAAATGGGGGCACCTGGGTGGCTCACTCGGTTAAGCACTTGACTCTTCTTTTTGTTTCAGGTCATGATCTCAGGGTCATGGGATCAAGCCCTGTATCAGACAGCTAACAGCATGGAGCCTGCTTGGGATTCTCTCCCTCCCTTGCTCTCTCTGTCTCACTCTCAAAATAAACTTTAAAAAAAGGCAAGGAATGGACATGAGTGGAAGAGCAAAATTCAAACACCTTAGCTGGAAAACCATTGCTTTTATGCAAACCTTCTGGGTGCACTTTTATTTATACATAAAGATCCAATACAGTGATGGACAATAGGATGATTCTCCAAGAAGAGTTGTATTCATGGTCATTAAAACACAATGGAGTACTACATGGCAATGAGAGGGAATGACATATGGCCATTTGTAGGAAAGTGGATTGACCTTGAGGGTGTCATGCTGAGCGAAGTAAGTCAGGCAGAGAAGGGCAGAAACCATATGTTTGCACTCATAGGTCTAACAGGAAATATTCAGAATGATTAGCTTCAAGAAAAGCAAGCAGGTAGTAGTGCTTAAGAAAAATTGATTCAGTATTTAATGGATAGTTGATACCTGTCACAACACAGCATTTTATATACTGTTAAGTGAAACTGCAATACAATCTAAGTTTATTTAAAAAAAAAAAAAAAAAACACTGCCCAAATCCCAGTACTTGGTTAGACAAGCCTCCTCCTTCTTCCTCAGCACCTGCGTCCCCCTCCTTTCATACACTTGCCTTTGTGTTTCCTGCCGGTCTCACCCAACTGTGCCGTCAGGGAAACCCGGTTCCCTCGCTGGATGCTGTCACTATAGTGCGATTCCTGGCACACTGTAGTGAACTCACTGTCGTGCGCATCGTGATACTAAGCATATTGTATCATTCACGGACCATTTCCAGTGTCCTTCATCCTCTGATAAAAGCTGTTTTCACTGATATCAACTGGCCAGGCAAATGTAGCATAGAACCAAGGCAGGATTAATCTAACAGGATAGAAATTAGCCAAGTTGGAAACAGTTAAAGCATGTAATGCTTTCTCTTCATTCCTTCCTGTGTTCAGTTCAGGGTTCTTTTCTTCCTTTAATTCCCTCCAAATTACATGAGATTACTACATAAAACTCACCTACCTGAGAGAGGAAAATACAAATAGAATACTAGAAATTGAAGCTACAAGGAAAAACGAATGGTGCACAACTTAGTCAATGAAAAGGGAAAAGGAGAACCATGTAATCTTTAAAGAATGACAGAATAGATGTGATGAGCTTTGATAATTAGATTGGCGAATGCAAATAAAATCAAATTTGAGTTCCTTTTAAATGAAGTGTGTGGGAGCAAGGACAGGGATTCGTGTTCCTGAAAGCCTGGCAGCGAGGCAGTGACCCACTCAGAGGGGATGGCGAGTCAGCAACGGAAGAGGGGAAGCCCTGGCCACAATGTGGAGACCGTTCTAACACCACATCTAGATCAAAGGGAAAGAAGTTGAGTGTTTTCAATAAGTACAGTATCAATTCGACTATCAGTTGTGGTCTGAATATGCCCTCAAAGAAAACGAGATCTATATGTCCTTATTCTTATATGATAAAATCCAAAATTTATACTATACATGTGAGTGTGTGTAGATCATAGAGGAGACAGACTATTAGAAGGTAGCTAATTAAATATCAAAAATATAGGGAAAAATTAAGAGGGAATACAACCATCAACATGTCCTGGACTACACAGCATAAACTCCCTGGGCTACAAACTCTTCTGGGCCCAGGACTGGGGTTGCGATCCTTCTGACCTGAGAAACAAGGAACCCCAGCCAGGCTATAAATGCCACGTACCTTTGAATGTCCTCTGTCATTTCTCTCCTCTGCACTTTCTCTTGATATTTCCTCTGACATCAGTGGGTCCAGTTTCCATAATTCTTCACAATATTCAGTAATAATGGAATCTAACTTCATTGCCTGCTATTGATGGCCTTTAAACTTCAGTGAGAGCATCTGTGGCAGTGACTTCACAAACACATGCAAACAAACACCTTCTGAGGTGATTTCTGACAGCTACTCTGGACGCCATAGAGGGGGGCCCAAGATGTCCCAAGGACCGGAGGAGTCCCTCTCCCAGATGAAAATCTGTACATCAAAATTTTTCATTTGCAAACAACAATACCGCCGTTGCTAGAGGTGAATACGAACTTCACCAATGACCTGTCCTTGGGGAAGCAACCTAACATCATTGAGTTATTGTCATACATGGTGACTCATATATTTTCTTCATTGATTTAAGATGGATACCTGAAGAGACGGCTCAGCAATGTTTCCCAGACTGGATCTAAATGCCAGGGTGGAGAGGAGAGGGTTTTGTCACTCTGCCCCCAACTGACCCTCTTATCTCCCACCATTCTCTTACAATGAGTACTAGAGAAAGTGCACTGCAGGGCCTGGAGGCATGAGGTCCGGGCCAGCCAGGTGCAAGCCCGGAGCTTCGGTTTACCACGGGGGTTAACACTGCACAACATACCTGACTTCTGTCTCATTCCCTCATTTGTAGATGAAGATGGTTACAATCAATGTCTCATAATGTTGTTGTGAGAACAGTACAAGATCATGTAAGCACAGTGCTGTCACCAGCAAGAAGAGCTTGCTGTTACTGTTGCTGTTCATGGCATAGTATTTCCATAACTACCATTACTACCATCACTACCACTACTAGTTCAGCTCCCCCTGCTGCCACTAGTACATCACATTGGGTCTGTGCCTGGACTAAGTCAACCCTGAGAGGGCCCTGCTCGTGGACTCATCAACGATTACAGATGGTGGACAGGTAAGTGAACGGGTGCCATAAAGTGGATGCTCTAATAAAACATCTGTTCAGGGTTCCAGAGAAACACAAAGGGAAGAAGGCAGGGATGGAGACCCGGAGCACTGCAGCATGCTGGGATATCCAGGGATCATTCATAGCTCCGCAGGCTGGTCCCTAGGGGAGCAAGTGATGGGCTCAGGATGGAAGAAGGCCAAATGAGGAAGTGCTGCCAGCACTATGTTTAGGAGATAAGGGGCAGCATCTCCACCTTTTGAACAACTCCTATGTGGAAGGAACTTTCCAGATCTTTTTCTTAGCTTTTTGTAGTAGACAGGATCAAACCAATTTTAAAGAGAGGAAATTGAGCAAGGGGGTGAGGGGGAAGGGTTAAATGAATTGCCCAAAGTTACAGAGCTAGTAACTGGGGCTTAAGCCTTTAGAAGCCAACTTGTATACCATTGGTGAGTGGTGCTGGACAGATGATGGATCGCAGGATCACACCTGTGGTTCGAAGCATCCTCTGGAAACAGTGTGGAGAATGGCCTGGAGGGTTACTGGAACAGCCAACCACAGGCAAAGCATTTCGCTTCAAAGAAGGAAGAGGATTTTTAGAGGATTCTGTCTGTTCCACAAAGCTTGGCTCACTGAGGTCTGAGCAGAGCCCCATGTTCCTACCATACTAGATGAAGCTAGTTTTCTGTGTGAAATTCTTTAAGGCAACCCAAAGGCTGAACATTCCATTTGGAGGAAAAACTGAAACAGCAAGTTTTCAAGTTCAAGGCTTGGCCAAAGGTTGACCCATAGCTTCACCCATCACCCACTGTCATGTAAATAAGGATTCCCCACCTCCCTTCCCAGCACAGGCTGTTCTCCATTTATAAGCTGGCTGTGTTTCCCAAATTCATTTGTAAGTCAGTTGCTGGGAACTCAGAATACATTGCCTCAAACTGGCAATTAAGATAATATTGACTAGGTCCCAGGCCAGCCCACAAGATTTAACCCAGAGTGTGACTAAATCTAGAACCTCATAGCATTCCCATCCCACAAAACCACCATTCATTCATATTCCCATTTCCTCAAGCAAATAGATTCTTAATTCCTTGGACTATATTCCTCTCTGGCACGAGGAGAAGACAAGACCATCCTGAACAGCTGTCACTTGTTATTGCCTACCTTTGTGCAAAACTAAGTCTCTCTATATATCTACTTGAGAAAAAGTCCCTCTTGGGGCACCTGGGTGGCTCAGTTAAGCATCCAACTTCACTCAGGTCATGATCTCACAGTCATGAGTTTGAGCCCCACGTCGGGCTCTGTGCTGACAGCTCAGAGTTTGGAGCCTGCTTCGGATTCTGTGTCTCCCTCTCTGTCCCTCCCCCACTCGCACTCAGTCTCTCTCTTAAAAATATACAAACATTTTTTTAAAAAGCCCCTTTCCATTTCTCTATATAAGAGAAAGTTCTGCTTTATGTCAAATACCTTTGGCACTGAGTTTTGGAATATTCATTCAAATTATTCCTGAAGGTTCTAATTTAGTCTCTCTGGAGGGAGGCCTAAGAATATACATTATAAACAAACTCTCCAAAGAACTTTTTTTTGTTTTTAGTTAGGATATAATTTACGTGGAAGAATAAAATGCACAGACCTAAGTGTTCAGTTGGATGAGTTTTGATGGTTGGCGTAAGCACCACTCCAAATAAGACGTAGGCTATTTTCACCCTTACAGAAACTTCCTGATACTCTTCTCAGTTCAATTTTCCCACCACTGAGTAGGGAAAACCAGAGATTGGTTTTTACCATTTGAGAACTTCATATACATGGAATCTCACGATAGATTCAATCTTAGGTGTCTCGTGATGCTTGTGAAATACATTCATGTAGTACCATCTATTGTTTGTATGTTTGTTTTTGTAGCTCAGTAGCATTTCATTGCATAAACATACTACCAACTAGTTTCTCACGCTCCAGTCATGGATATGTCCACTTTGAGGCTATTGTGAATAAGACGACTATGACTATTGGTGTATGTCTTTTTGTGAATGTAATGTTTTTCATCTATTTTGGCTTAAACACCTAGGAGTAGAATTTCTGAGTTCTAAGTAGATGCATTTTTTTGTTTTACTATCAGAAATTTTTCCTACATAGTTGTACCATTTTGCACTGATACTAGTAATATAGGATATTGTTCTAACTATTTTCCAATATTTTATTTTTTTATTATTTTTTGTTTGTTTGTTTCAGACAGAGAATCCCAAGCAGACTCCATGCTCAGTACAGAGCCTGATGTAGGGCTTGATCCCACAAGTGAGATCATGACCTGAGCTGAAATCAAGAGTCAGATGCTCAACTGACTGAGCCACCCAGGAGACCACCCCCCATCTCTTATAGTAACAGTCTTTTTAATTTTGGCCATTGAAATATATATAAAATGGTGCTTTATTATGGTTTAATTTGCATTTTCTGATAACTGTAATTTTTTTAATGTTTATTTTTGAGAAGAGACAGAGCACAAGTTGGGGAGAAGCAGAGAGCAAAGGAGACACAGAACCAGAAGCAGGCTCCGGGCTACAAGCTGTCAGCACAGAGCCCGATGAAGTGCTCAAACTCACAACTGTGAGATCATGACCTGAGCCAAAGTTAGATGCTCAACTCACTGGCCACCTAGGTACCCCTCTGATAACTATAATTTGAGTACTTTTTGCATGTACTTATTGGCCATTGTATTATTTTCTTTTGGAAAAAGTCTGTTCAAGACTTTTGCCCATTGTTTTATTGGTTTGTCCTGTGTGTGTGGGAATCCTTTGGTTTTTTTAAGATTTTTATTTAAAATTTTTTTAATGTTTTATTTATTCTTGGTACAGAGAGGGACAGAGCATGAGAGGGGTAGGGGCAGAGAGAGGAGGAAACACAGAACTGGAAGCAGGCTCCAGGCTCTGAGCTGTCAGCACAGAGCCTGACACAGGGCTCGAACCCACAGACGTGAGATCTGACCTGAGCTGAAGACGGAGGCTTAACTGACTGAGCCACCCAGGCGCCCCAGATTTTTATTTTTAAATAATCTCTTCACCCAGGTGGGGCTCAGACCCACAACCCTGAGATAAAGAGTCAAATACTCCAGAGACTGAGCCAGCCAGGTGCCCTTGTGTGTAGGAACTATAAATATATTCTAGATTTGGTTCCTATGTCAAAGGCATGGTCTATAACTATTTCTTCTCAGTCTGGGACTTGCCTATGGATTTTCTTAGTTAAGTCCTTGATCTAATTTGTTGAATTTACTGCACAAAGTCACTCAACACATTCTCTTATTATCCTTTCAGCATCTATGGTGATATCCCCCCAGTCTCTGGAAAGGCTCTCTCTCAGTAGACCTGCCTTCCCCAGCATTTGATGTCCATACACACCAAGTGAGGGGAACTAAGAGAGGCAGAGTGAGTGTGTTGAGGCTCACTTTACAGCTACTTTTCCTCAGTATTCTCATTTATCAGCCCAGACATATCATCACTAAAAACGTGTTAAAACTTCAGCTGGTTTCTTCTTGCCCCTGCCCATGGTGGATTCTTTCCATTCCCAACACTCTGCCAGGCATGAAAGGAATAAGGTATCTCTTAGCTCCCAGAAGAGTCGACGGCTGCCTAGATTTTAGTTCCTGTAAGTCCATTTCTGTTCTCAGGTCTCGATAGATTTTTTTTTTTTAACTGTGATCTTATAGCCTGCCACTGATCTGGCTTATTGTCATTAGAATAGAAGGAATGGTCTCTCGTGGCTTCCTACATCCCACCCGGAAATGAAGTCTCCCCAGTTCACTCTGGTGCAAGTGCCCCGTGAACAAAACTTGAAAAAACCTTGCTGTGTATTCTGTACAAGGAGATAAAGAATAGCTGGTCCCTTTAGGGTGGAGGTTAGGACTCCAGTTGTAAAATTTTCTGCCCCTCTGGATTTCTATATATCTTCTGAGGGAGTTCTTGTTACTTAGAAAAATCTCAATAAGTACACAAACTACCTTTATTACAGAGTAAAATGGAAAGGTGGGAAGTGTATACTGAGAACTTTAAATCCCAGACTTGAAAAGAACCGCTTTATCATGAGAAACTTAAGCCCTCATTTCTTTCCTCGAGAATGAAACTCTAGAATTAGCAATCTTCAGTCTAACTCCTCAGCAATAAAAAGTTTTCCTTTTATTCCAAACCAGAACAAACTTTATTCCAGATGGTAATGCCTAAGCTAAGGAAACAGTACTTTTAATGAATTTTAAAATTAAACCCAAGAGATGTGCTTTGACAGTTGGAGCAGGAGAATATAATTCCAGATATGTGCTTTTCCACGAGAAGATTTTATTACTTATTTATAACTAGTATTTACCATGTCAAATTGTTCTATTTTCCAAAGAGAAAAGAAACTTTCTTTTTGTGTCTGCATTATCTCAACTCTGACAATCTTGGAAGGGATTCACATGATTAATAACTTCTAAAGGGTCACTAATAAAATACTCAACATTATATATCACATCCACCATAGTTTATTTTTTAATGCTTGTTTATTTTTTGTTTTGAGAGAGAATACATGTATGCACTTTAATGAGGGAGGGAGAAAGAGGGAGAGCAGGGGAGGGGCCGAGAGAGAGAGAGACAGAGAGAGACAGAGAGAAAGAGAATCCCAAGCAGGCTTTGTGCTGGGAGATTTGGGGCTTGATTCCATGAGCTGTGAGATCATGACCTGAGCCAAAATCAAGAGTTGGACACTTAACCGACTGGGCCACTCAGGTACCCCACATCCACCATAGTTTAAATTAAGGGTTCATGCCTGTGAAGTCATAATTGATGCCTGTGTCTGAGACACACAAATTCATAGTTTTGCTCTTCTCTCTGAAGCAGACTCTGATTTCTAAACAGAGTCATAAAAGCTAGAGTCAAAATAACCCCTTCGGGAGGGCAGACAGGATATGCTCACCGGTCCTTCGGTGAGGGAACTGTATTGCAAGATCTGCTCCCCAGTCTCTCAGCCTCCCATCCACCACCCTGGATTTTCTTACGAAGAGTGCCTGTATCTTCAGGCACTTGATAACGTAAAATAATTTCAAGGATATGTTTTATCCGAACTCTGGAAAACTACAACCATACATGGACCTCACAAGAGGTAATATAAGCTGTTCACTTCACAGAGATGTACTATCAGAAAATACTTTCACTTTTTCTCGCAACTCTGAACAATGCATATATTGATTACATTCCTTGCGACTATGATTCTTCTTTTTCTTAAATATGGTATTAGCATGAGTGAAACGATTGTGAAACCTAGGAAACATTTTTGTGTATATTATTAGGATTCTTCATGGTTTGAATGAAAGAAAATCCAAATCCAATTAAAATGGCTTAACCATGGTTTGAATAGAAAAGTACTTCACACTTAAGGCAGAGCTTGAGCCTGGCCAGGATCTATTCTCCTACTATCTTTTTTTTGGGTGGGGGGTTGGCGAGGAGTGGTCTTAGGTAGACTCTTTCCTCAGGGCCAGCTTTCCTCATTCCTATGCACTGGGAAAAGGAACGTCTCTTTTGATTGATTTCACAAGGGAAGTGAAAAGTTTTAAAAGGTGCTTCAGGGAATGTGTCCTCAAATCTCACTGGCTCTGGCTAGACTGTATGTCTATCTCTGAACCAGCCATTGTGAACTGGGGGCTGTGATATCCCGATTTTCTGAAGCCAACCAAGACTACCTCTGAAAGAAAATGAAGAAAGAAAGAAAGAAAGAAAGAAAGAAAGAAAGAAAGAAAGAAAGAAAGAGAGAGAGAGAGAGAGAGAGAGAGAGAGAGAGAGAGAAATAAGGAAAGAGAAAAGAAAGAAGGAATTAAGGAAAGAAAGAGAGAGTGAAAGAGAGAAAGAGAAAGGGAGAAAGAGAAAGAAAGAAAGAAAGGAAGAGGGAGGAAAAGGAAAAGGAGACATAACTCTAGAGCTTGAAGCAGAATCAGGGCTACCTAAACCTATAATCAAAATGGGAGTGAAACACTCCAACAATCCCCACTATGGGCTCCTTAAATAATGAAATTATTAAAATTAATAAAATCTCACTGTCTCTGGGTCTTCATGATAGTAACCTATAGGAATTTCCACAGGGAGGCCCAAGAAACGGGAGAGTGGACATGAAGGCTGCTTCCCCTGGGGTGCCTGGGTGGCTCAGTCGGTTAAGCGTCAGACTTTGGCTCAATCAGGTCATGATCTCGCAGTTTGTGGATCTGTGCTGACAGCTCAGAGCCTGGAGCCTGCTACGGATTCTGTGTCCCCCTCTCTCTCTGCCCCTTCCCCCCTTGCACTCTCTTTCTCTCTCTCAAAAATAAACAAACAAATGTGCTCTCTTCAGCAGCACATATACTAAAAAAATAAACAAACAAATAAAAACAGCTCCTGCATGTAAATATCTTTACTAAGAAGAAGGTGGACAATCCCCACATTCGAATCACATTTGATGCTTGATGATGGTTAAGATTTCTTCTCATATTCAATCAAACCAGGATGAGAGCACAAAATGAAAACTTAGAAAAGTTTTATACATTAGACTCCTAAACGTTACACAGCAATCACTCTCCCACAGTGCTAGACTAACACAGAAGTCCAGCCTCGGGCCACACAACACAACACACATGACAGCCTAGACCTCAGTCAAAGGCATGTGACAAATACAGCTGTCCCTCCTTTCCTGGCCTCTCCATCTCAGGTGGAGTCTTTGTCCCAAAGTCCCTTTTGTCCTTTCTCAACAAGTGGTTTTGAAGAAGACATTTCAGTGTACTCAACACACCACAAAAGCTTTGAGATTCAAATGGTTCCATAGGGCCATTCTCAGAGGACCCCTGGGCTCCTCTATTTTGCTCATCCTTTCCCCTCGCACCTGCCACTGTCCACAAATGAATAGAAATGACGATTGAAGTAACTTCCGTCCTATTCACACTCGGAACTGATGCCGAGGCTCAGGGTCAATACCAATGGACCACAGAGGACCAAAAATAAGTAGGATTTTCCCTCAAACAAATGGTGTATGCTCAAAGATGGCTTAGCAGTCCAACTGCTCAAAGGAAACTGTCAATAAAAATTATCTTCTTAACTGGAAGATATCATAGCAGGGCAGAAGATGAGAAAGGAGGTGGAAGAAACAAAGGAGGAAAAATTTCTACCTCATGAGAAATCTCAGTTTCACTCACTTTGGTTATAGAAATGAAATAAAAATCACTAGAAATAAATATCCCTCTGATAACTTACTATTTATGTCTAATTACTAGGCAGCATATGAATAAATTGATTCATGAAAAAAATGGTCCAAACCCGCGTTTGTTGTTATTTCATTTGATTAGGACATTCAATCATGTTCATTTCTGTTCAGCCATGCTGGCTAGCTCAGTCAGTAATATGTCTTTCCATGTGAGAGTTTGGTGAACTCTCGGGGCACCTGGGTTGTTTGGTCAGTTGAGTGTCTGATTCTTGATTTCAGCTCAGGTCATGATCCTGGGGATTGGGCCCCACATTGGGCTCATACTGAGTGTGTAGCCTGCTTAGGACTCTCCCCACCCCTGGTCTCTCTCTATAGATATATAGAGATAGATATATAGATATAAATAGATACATCCCTCTCTCTCTCTCCCTCTGCTTTCTTATACTCATGTGTGCATTCACTAGCTCTCTCTCAAAAAAAAAAAGAAAGAAAGAAAGAAAGAGAGAAAGAAAGAAAAAGACGGGTGAATTCTGTAGGCTCATTGCTTCCTGTGCAGTTTGGCATGGGAAAGAAGTCAAACGGGGAGGTGCAAACAAATACACACGCTCCTAATCTCAGGTTACAAAGAACCCCAAATCTCATTCTTACATTAAAGTACATATACCAAAAAGTCTCAAAAATACAAAAGATAGTATGGTTATACACACACACACATACACACACACACATACACACACAGTTTGTGGCCTATTAAAACCAAGATAAAAGTTTTTAGATTTATAAACCTTAATGTGACTTGTAAACAAAGTAAATTAGATGTAAAACAAGTTATCATTGTACACAAGATTCAAAAACATAGAGGTGTCAAGCCTTCACACTTTGAGACTCTACTATTTTCAGAATTCATTATATTTCAGCTGCAGGAATTATTTATGCCAGCCTGCTTAAAAAAAAGTGGCAGGTTACAGTAGAATACTAAAGAGTAAAACAAAGAAACACCAAGAGTTTGAGCACAAGTCTTTGACTATATGGATGTGGGTGGGGGTTGTGGTCTGAGGCACAGGATGGACTCTGGAAATGCCAAATAAGCAGAGAAGGAATCAGGTGCAAATACAATAGTTGGGGACATGTCTATACTGGATGCAGAAGCTGCCTGAGTTTGAATACGGGATCAAAACATTCTAAATGTGAAGTTATGTGAATTTTTAATTGAAACCTACATGTTGAGCCTGCATTTTGTTTGTCAGTCTGTTCTAGAAAATACAGAACAGCAGGAGGGGAACTGGGAGGAACACAGCAGGGGTCAGTGTGGCAATGCCTTGCCATCCTCCAGCATGGATTCCTTGGTTCTATGAGGCTCAAATCACCAGCAACTTTGTAATTTATGAAAAACGTCTAAACTACAGAAAAATGGAAAAGATATTCCAAAAGCTCTTCTACATCCATCACCTAAATTCAGCTCTTTTTAGCATTTCATCATAATGAGTCTCATTGGCTTCTTCTCTCTAAAGAGAGTATATACTTTATAAGAAATCAGAATATTTGTCATCTATTACTTTTTTTTTATCTCATTGGATTACTAATAGCAAAAAAAGGGAACCCATTCTTAATTTTTACTCTCGTCTTTTCTTATCATTCACTCCTCTTTCCCGGTTTTGGCTCTTCTGCCTCCCGAATGGTTATAAATTCCTTTCTTCCTATTTGCACTACCACCGCCCTGGTTCAAGCCCCCACTGTTCCTCAACTACGTTACAGCAACAGGCTCCTACCTGGTGCCCTTCCTCTGATACTTCCTTCCTCTAACCCAGCTTCTGTTTGCATGGTTGTGCATTTAACAGGCATCATTTTCTCCCCACCCCAATGTCTACGCAATAAAGCCCCAATTCTGCAGACATCTTGGAGACTGGCCCCGTCCTCCTTTCCACTACTGCTGCCTCCCGCTAGCCACAGAAACCCCACTGCCATACCCTCAAAGAACTTCCCATGTTCTCAGTCTCCAATGTCCTTTCCCCTTGTTCTTTTGGATAAAATCTCATTCAGTATTGAAAATCTCACTCTTGCATAGTCTTCTTTGACTCTACAAGCTCCTGGATTCCTCTTCTATGTTCCTGAAACATCTTTGCTTAACATATTTTACTGTAACCATTTGTTTTCAAACATGTCTCCTCCCATAGTGTGTATTCCCTCCATTTTCCCCAGAGCCGGGACACTGGACAGTTTACCACTATCATTCCTACCTATAAAATGAGGGGCACCCATGTGGCTCAGTCAGTTAACCATCCCACTTTGGCTCCTTCATGATCTTGCACTACATGAGTTCAAGCCCCACACTGGGCTCTGAGCTGACAGCTCAGAGCCTGGAGCCTGCTTCAGAATCTGTGACTCCCTCTTTCTCTTTCCCTCCCCTGCTCACGCCCTGTCTCTTCTCTCAAAAAATTAAATAAATGTTAAAAAACACTTTTTTAAATAAAATAAAATGAGACATTTAGTGCTTTTTACTTATCTGAATTTTAGCAATTTGTGAGTAGAAAGAAAATACCTTTAGCATGCAAAGGAAAAGACATTATTGGTTTTTGCCAGTTTCTACAGATGTTTTAATGCCATTTGCTACCTTATGCTTCTGAGACTCACAAAGCCATTGGCCCAAGTGTTTTGCCACCCACAGAGACAGAGCTTGACCAGTTAAAGACCAGTGACTGTGGTCTGCGTTGATAACAAAAAAAAGATCCCAAGACAAATAAGACCCTCCAGGTTAACCAATATATAATGTCTAATAATAAAATTTCACCCCAAGGTGAGAAAAATGAAGTTTAAGGAACAGAAAGCATAATGCTTACAAGAAATGGATTTAGAAGCTGCTAATGTGCAGACCAGCACCCATGTGCATATGCACCTAAAACTGCATTGCACCATCCCATCTAGCTCTCCATCAGATAACATGGCTTCCTTAATTTTTTTTAATTTAATTTTATTATTAACTTAAAAAAATTTTTTTTAATATTTGAGAGAGAGACAGAGCAGGAGTTGGGGAGGGGCAGCAAGAGATAGAGACACAGAATCCGAAGCAGGCTGTGCTGTCAGCTCAGAGCCTGACACAGGGTCTGAACCCACGAACCACAAGATCATGACCTGAGCCAAAGTGGGACACCTAACCTGAGCCACCCAGGCAACCCTATTATTATTAATTTTTTACCTGAGCCCCTGACCTTTGCTTTACATTCAGACCTTCAATTCCTTTGTAGGAAAGGTTTAAAATCTAGGGCTACCCATGGAAATGTGGATACCTATTAGTAGACTAGTATTATCTAGAAAGCTGCTAAGAATAGTTTTCCTTCTGAGGTTTTACAGCCAATATTTTCCCCACACACACCTAGAGGAGACTTTTCCTCTCACTCCCTCCCCTGTTCTCCAGTCCATAGCGTTGGCTTCTCTCCTTGTCTATTAAAGTAAAACCTTGGTTTGTGAGCATAATTCATTCTAGAAACTTGTTTGTAATCCTAAGCACTTTTTTTTTTATTAAAGCAAAATTCAAGAACCATTGGCTCAGCTGTGATCCTATGACGTTCAGCATCAGGTACTACTTCTATGGCAAGACATTGCTCATTTATTAATTTAAAATTTAGGAGAGATGTTTGCTCATCTTATAGAATACCTGCAGAACAAATTACTCATAATCCAAGGTTTTACATATTTCCTAGTGCTATGCACAGTGTGTGAAAAGGACCATCCAGCCCACAAGATAACCAGCAAGTCACCATATTGGTTTTGCCAAACCACAGCCAATAGGACTCACACAACTTCTGTAAGTAAATGCTTTTGTGAGGAGTATTCTTTGACCCAGATATAGAGTTCTCTGCCTGTCACCATCCTTCTATAAATAGCTAATGATTAAACTTCTACTCCCTATCCATACATACACACACACACACACACACATCTTAATTCTTTTTTTTCTTCATGTTTGTTTATTTTTGAGAAAGAGATAGAGGGAGGGACAGAGAATGAGTTGAGGAAGGGCAGTGAGAGAGGGAGACAGAGGATCTAAAGTGGGCTCTGTGCTGACAGCAGAGAGCCTGATAAAGGGCTTGAACTCATGAAACCATGAGATCATGACCTGAGTGGAAGTCAGATGCTTAATCGACTAAGCCACCCCGGTGCTCCCCACCTTAATTCAGTAGAAGTCTCAGGGAATTGCCAGCGTGCTGCTCTCAGCCGTTCACTCAATCCCTGGTAACAGCAGAATATGGATGCCGGTCTCTAGGGGCACCACTGTGGATGACGGCACCCAGCCCTTAGCTATTCTGCTAATGGAAAATTCTCAGAGTCTAGAGCTCATGTGTGAGCACCATAGTAAACCTTTTACTTCCCTAATGAGTGTCTGCCTCTGTGTGGTGGATGGCCACACAATGACTGTGTAACTTAGACATTCTGCACTGTTTGGGGAGACGTCATGACTGAAGGCTGTCTGGCTCCAGGGCTTGAATTTGCTGTATATACAGGCCCAGAACTTCCTTCCAGGAAGGTAGGTTGCCAGAGAGGAGCCACAGGTCTAACCACAGAAGAGCAGAGTCACTGGCCCAATCTTCCAAACTCACAAGGAAAGTGGCCATACCCAACCCAGAACTCAATGAAGAACAAAGCTGGAGAGACCCCTATGTTTCTTGGAGTCAACAAAGTCACCGCCCCTTCCTCATTATTCCAGGAAGGGTCCAATGGGCTTGCATCTTCTGCCCCACAATATAATAAAGTTACCCCCCCCCATGATTATGTTAGATAAACAATAATGACAACAGCTGAATATCTCTGTGGCCCATCCTACATGGACCCATATCTTGGAAACGGCTTGCTCAACTAACATTATCAGGATGATACTCCCACTGCAACACGTAAGCTTGTTTGTCTGTAGTTTCTCTACATACACGTAAAAGTAAAATGTCACATTTGCATGGAGAAAGGAGGAAAAGAGCTGTCACAAAGCTAAGTCATGCTACTTGGTTACTACATCAAAAAGTAATAAATTCAGCTCTGAATCCCTGAGTTGTTGCCATATATAGTTTACGTCTTCCTCAAAGACCTAAACATCTTGCCTTATTTCCCTTTTATCCCTGGAAGCCATTTGCATCCAAGATGCTGAATCAGGTTACCTTGAGCAGTGGAAAATGGTGTTTGAGTTTTGCTTGATTAGATTACATCACTGGAATGAAAGTGTATCTTGTCTATCGGGTTGAGGGATATTTGGGTTTAATGACTATTTTTTCTTTAAATTATATTTTCTATTAAAAATTCTTTGAGTTTATTGGGTGGTTTATGGACTATTTTCAAGGTTTGGAAAAGCATATCTAGGCAAGGAAAGTGACTTCTTCTGTATCATAAGTAACCTACCTAATAATTATAACTGTCTACAGTCACTGGCAGTGGTATACATGGTGGGTGTTAGACATCCTGCCTCATCAGACTCACAGTAAAATGTGGACTTTTCCCTAATGACCAAATCCTCTCATTTCTGACCTCTACACTATCAAAATTTAGTGTACTGCACCAACAGAAAAGATATCCTCATTGATTTTGGTGTCAAAAAAATAAAATGAGTCATATGAGGCATGAGTATGAGGTACCTTAAAAGATAAAGCTTCAGTTCTTTGGGATGCCTGGGTGGCTCAGTTGGTTGAGTGTGTGACTCTTGTTTTCAGCCCAGGTCATGATCTCATGGTTTGTGGGTCTGAGCCCCACATCAAGCTCCATGCTGTCAGCTTGGGATTCTCTCTCTGCCTCTCCACTACTCCCTCTATCTCAAAATAAATGAATGAAACTTAAAAGAAAAGATAAATCTTGGGTTCAAATAAATATTTGAACAAATATAAAAATATCTGAGAAAGATCAATAACTTCAAGAGAGGCCCCCAAAGCCATGAAAGAGAGAACGAAAACTTAAAGACTCAGAGTTAACAGACTAAACAGAAGAAAACATAAAGATAAGTTTACTTTGTATCCTCAGGGAGCATCAAGACACATTCAAAATCAAAAGAAGTAGGTACATAGGAAAAAAGAATGTTTTTAAAAGTTACAAATAGGATAGTCAATTTAAAAAAATGCAACAGATGGGCTGAATAGCTGAACTGACCTACAGAATGACAGAATGTTTAGAGAGCTGAAACTGAAGCTGAAAGATTGTTCAAAAACGCATGCAAGGGGCACCTGGGGGGCTCAGTCGGTTAAGCATCCAGCTTTGGCTCAGGTCATGATCTCACGGTCCATGAGTTCAAGTCCCACATCGGGCTCTGTGCTGACAGCTCAGAGTCTGGAGCCTGCTTCAGATTCTGTGTCTCCCTCTCTCTCTGCCCCTCCCCTGTTTGCACTGTCTCTCTCTCTCTCTCTCAAAAACAAATAAAAAATATTTTTAAAATGCATGCAAAATATGGAAAGCATGCACCAGTCTTGACACAAATGGCTGAGAGTTTTGTCTCGCGTGTCTCCAGAGAAGAGAGACATGCTAAAATAGTTGTTTCTAATGTGTCTTTTAAAAAAGTTTTTATTTTAATTCCAGTTAGTCAACATACAGCAAGTCTAGTACATCTTTATCCCCCAGCACCCAGCATAGTCCGATAAACACACTATGTGACAACTCACATGTCACAGAAACTGAATAAATGCTTGTGGAACAAAATTGAAAGGAAAGAGTGTCAAGTACTTGGAAAAGGAAGGTGATGTAGCAGAGGAATCCAGACATATGTGGGATTCACTCTGGTTTTGCTACCTATGGGAATTAGGGGGAAACCTTGTTCCTCTTGACTCAAACAAAAATCATGATGTAATGTGTGTATCCTAGAGTGAGGATGACAATTAAATAACATGAGATAAAGTAGCATAAAACCAAAGAGATTGCATTCTCATAAAAGGAAGGAAGGAAGGAAGGAAGGAAGGAAGGAAGGAAGGAAGGAAGGAAGGAAGGAAGAAAAAAGAAAGGAAGAAAGGAAGGAAGAAAAGGAAAAAGGAAAAGAAAGTAATTACAGACTGAATTTATTTCATTTTCACAATGTAACAGGAGAAAACCTGGAGATTACAAAATACACAACTCTGGGGCCCAAAAATAATTTGGATTTGTTTCTAGAAAATATGCTTTCACATAGCTTGAGAAAAACAGGCTGTTAAATAGAATCCCATCCAGGTTACAAGCTGTCTCTATGTCGGATGTAATAACACACATTCACACCATACACACACACACACACACACACACACACACACAATTCTAGCAGCCACCGAAGGAAAACAAAAACAGAATTAAATAAGGAAAGGGGACATATGTTAGGTACGTGTGCCTACTTGGAGGACGAGACGTGCGCTTTATTCCCAATCTGTATAGCATGAGGTGAACAGATGTATCTTTGGAAATCAAAACCATAATCATAACTGTATTACGGACTCTCTCCTCCAATGACAAGATTTTTCCTTCTCGTGACATCTGCAAACAACCTAATCTGCATCTTCTTCCATTCCATTTCTCCCGTTCTCTTCTTCTCTCAATATGAGCTCATTCCTCTCGTGAAAACCTCATCTTCTGGCTTTGACAGTCATGACTACTCCCTACATCTTAGGCTTCTAAGATACCAGTTGTTGGGTTTCCTCACACCTTCTAATCACTTTCAATCTTTCTCTTTCTTTGATTATTAGGCATTGAACAGACTTCTGTCCTAAGTTGTCATCCTTCCAATCCAGATACCCACAGTGACAACTAAACTTCTAGATACATGACTATCAAATCAATACGAATATAAACACCCAACCATTGTAGACCTCATGGAGAGAAAACTGACCTATGGGGAACTAGAATTCAGTGTTTTCCTTACTAATATTTATCTATAAAAGACACCTAGAGCCAAAGATGTGGCTAACAAAGGGGCAATGGAGTGGTAGTTTTTTGGCATAATGAAGACTTTGATACTCTCTTATTCACCAGAGTCCCAATAATAGTTGGCAAAGAAGTTAATAAAAAATCTTACTGCTGTCTCTGTTTTACAGCATCTCAGCCATCCTGTTCTATTAACACATTGTTTTCCAATATATTGGAGTGCATGAATCTACATTCTACTTCATAATGGGTATTTTATTCTTATTTTAGAAAGCCATTAAAGATAGATTTGGGAGGCACCTGGTGGCTCAGTCAGTTAAGCATCCAACTCTTGGTTTCCATTCAGATCGTGATCTCACAGTTCATGAGATTGAGTCCTGTGTCAGGCTCTGTGTTGATAACACAGAACCTGCTTGAGATTCTTTTTCTACCCCTCCCCTGCTTATGTGTGAGTGTGCTCTCTTTCTCTCTCTCTCTCGCTCTCTCGCTCTCAAAATAAATAAATCCTCTTTTAAAAAAAGGAAATAAAACAGATGAGCAAAGGGAGAGACAGAGAGACAGAGAGAAACCAAGAAATAGACACCCTTATTTTCTTCTAACAGACTCTTTTTTTAAATTTTTTAAAAATGTTTTTATTTATTTTTGAGAGAGAGAAAGACAGCATGAGCAGGGAAGGGTCAGAGAGAGAGGGGAACACAGGATCTGAAAACAGGCTCCAGGCTCTGAGCTGTCAGCACAGACCCCAATGTGAGGCTCAAACCCACGAACTGTGAGATCATGACCTGAGCCAAAGCCGGACACTTAGCTAACTGAGCCACTGAACTAACTTGCTTGGGGGGGCAAGGTAGAAGGATTTAAAGAGTACACTTATCATGATATGAAATGAAATGAAATGAAATGAAATGAAATGAAATGAAATGAAATAAAGTAAAATAAAAATCATGATGGTAAAGTAAATATCCTAGAGTTGGCATGAGGATTAAGTAACATGAGATTTGGTAGCATAAAATCAAATGACGCAGCATTATCACAAACCCAACAGAATGTAATTTTCACTCTGAATAAAATGGTGGGCAAAGCTTTAAACAATCATCCTCTGTAACAAATGACGAGAAACAAAAGTACTCATAATTACTTTTGACAGCACAACGCACTAAGTTAACCTGTTGTTTAGAAGGAGAAGAATTTTCCATTTCTGGAAATTTGGTAGAACACATAGTCTGGTCATCTTCCCTGATAGAAAATATCTAGATGATGGATAATATTTTCAACAAGTTCAGGGTCAAAACTGAGGAGGGAGCTGAACTCAGGTGGTGAATTAGCACCAATCCTGCCCCTGTCCAGGGCTGTGTGACCACAGCGGCCTGACATGCAGCTGTTTGCTCCACATGATCACTGGGAGGCACAGAAGACAAATCTTGGCTACACACCATGCTAAGAGCTGGAAACTCGATCTCCACATAAAAGTTTGGGTTCTCAATTAGTACACTTACAATAAATC
Organism: Suricata suricatta; assembly: GCF_006229205.1. Taxonomy (NCBI): domain Eukaryota; kingdom Metazoa; phylum Chordata; class Mammalia; order Carnivora; family Herpestidae; genus Suricata; species Suricata suricatta. The sequence goes on along the minus strand of NC_043701.1, from coordinate 110,864,613 downwards.
AGGGAGTAAGGAAGAAAAATGTCAGAACTGCCAAATGACAAGAAACTGCTCTCCACATAAGCTCTTGATGGAAAAAAATATATATACATCAAAACCCATCTCCACTGAGAATTTAATAGTGCTTTAGGACATGAAATGAGCCTCAGCAAATTTCAAAGAATTAGTACTTAACAATCCACATTATCTAGCCAAATGAAGTTCAAATGGAAATCAAAAATTCAGATAAATAACAGGAGTAAAGAAGAAATCTGAATGGTAATCGAAATATACCTTTTATCAAAAAAAGTTGTTTTCTCATATATATCTTAAAAATTAACCTGCTAGTTGTGACCCCGCTGACGTTATTATAACATATTGTAATATATGACGTTGGTTTTTTTCTTTGTAATTTAAGACATTATTGGTAAGTATGACATTTGTGGAAGTAAACATAAAATAAGTGAATTGAAGGGATAATCTTTATTTATTTTTAAATATTTATTTTTGAGAGACAGAGCGAGAGAGAAAGAGAGAGAGGGAGAGAACGGTATAGGTAGAGGGGGGGCAGAGAGAGAGGGAGACACAGGATCCAAGCAGGCTCCACACAACTAGCGCAGAACCCAAAGTGGGGCTTGAACCCAAGAACCATGAGATCATGACCTGAGCCGAAATCAAGAGTCAGATGCTTAATCAAGTGAGCCACCCAGGTGCCCCTGAAGGGATTATCTCTAAAACACAATATAAATTTCATTTGTCCATATTTATAAAGCCTGTGGCACATAGTAGGTATTCAATACTTGTTAGGTGCTTTTATAAAAGGTGATGGGACATCATAGAATGAGTAAACTTTACCCTCAGTTGTTTTTTTTATACTTTTATCAAGAATACTACAGGGAAACTAGCATTTTCCAAAGCAAACCATAGACCAGCTTTCATTTTTCACTTGAAAATAATAGAGTTCTTCAGATGGGGGAGAGGAAGGGGGCGGGGTGCTGACACGCTCCAGACACAGCGAATGGAAACATCACCAGTGAGACCAAGCAGTCACGGGCCAGTTCATGTCTCCTTCCAGGAAGGAAGCGAGAAACCTCCCCAGTGTTCTTTATGCAGTGACCTATACATGTAACCAATTTACATGCTTAATTTTTATCTAGTGTATATCCAGCTACAATTATACCTTCTTGAAAAGCCTATCAGTTTTGTTTGGACAACACCTCTGACCATTTTCAAGCTGGAAAAGAAGTTACACAGCATCTTTCCACATGATGGATGGCTTATAGTAGTCTTGTCATTAATGGGTCTTTTGACGTGGGTAACAATGTTCATTTTTAAGTGACTCTTAAATAAATTCTCTACCATCGTGTCTTCTCTATGGACAGTTTATTGTTCAACGGGTATGTGTTAATTGTGTGATGCAATCCTCTTTGCAGAGACTAAAGTCTTCCATTCAGCTTCATACTTCATGAACTGCCAGACTGTAGAACTTTTCTGTGTGTTTTTAAGGCTTGATGACATGAGGGTAATTAAGTTAAATGGCATATTTTTGTACCTCCTGATTGATGATGGCATCTCATGTTGAGTCAACCACAAATATAGGGAGTTTAGCATTTGGAAAAGGAAAAAAAAAAGAAAAGGAGGAAAATTTTGAATCATTATTAGATCTTTCTAAGCTTATCTGAAGCTCAAAAACAGCTCCTCTCGCGTCTGTGGGAAACAGGAGGGCAGATCCTCAAAATATTAACAATGGGCTTGTCATGTGATCAGCAAGTCTACTTCCGGGTTATACAGGGGCTTGAACAGATATGTGGATGTCCATGTTCACAGCAGTATTATTCGAAAGGCAAAGGTTACAAGCAACTGAGCGTCCACTAAGGGATGATAGATAAATAAAATGTGTACACATATAATGGAATATTATGCAGCCTCAAAAAGGACATTTTTGACACAGGCTACAGCACAGATGAACCTTGAAGACATCATGCTAAGTGAAATAAGGACAAATACCATAGGTTTCCACTTGGAAGAAGTGCCAGGAGGAGTCACATTCATAAGGACAGAAAGTGGCATGGTGGTCACCAGGGGCCGGGGGAAGAGCAGTGGGGAGTCGTTGTTTAATGGGGACAGTTTCGGTTTTGCAGAATGAAAAGAGTTGGGGAGATGGATGGTGGTGATGATGGCTGCACCGCAGTGTGAATGTACTTCCTGCCACTGAATGTACACTTAGAAATAGCTAAAATGGTAAATTTTACATTATGTGTAAAAATGGGGGCACCTGGGTGGCTCAGTTGGTTAAGTATGTGACTCCTGATTTCAGCTCAGGTCATGATCTCACGGTTCATGGGCTCAAGCCCTGCATTGGGTTCTGTGCTGACAGTGTGGAGCCTGCCTGGAATTCTCTCTTTCCCTCTCTCTCTCTCTCTCTGTCCATCTCCCACTCTCTCTTAAAATGAATGAATGAATAAATAAATAAATGAATAAGTTTTTTAAAAATGGCTCTTCTCACTTTAAAGCATACAATCTGCCCAGCCTCCCCTGTTGCCACCTAATTTTGCTCCAAGCGCAAGGGAAGAAAAGGTTACTGTTAATTTTGCGAGAACTATTTCTCTTTCTCCAACATTGGGTTTCCCTCCATTATTTAAAGCAAACCCAACTTTGATGGATGCATAAGGATTGATGAAATCTGGCAGGAATATTGACAAGAAACCTCATAAGAACAAAACATTTCAACAAGAACAAAACTTCTTCTTTTCCAAAAAGAGCTGAAATTACAGGCTTCTCTCCAGCAGCAATAAGAGTTGGCCTTCACAGGTTAAGAGTGTTTACTTCTACTAAACCAGGCCCTCATTATTCCACTGTGATTTGTTAGGCTTCGTTACGACAGGAGGATTCCTAACCAGCAGTACGCGCTCACTCCCTCACTGTGTAGACGGCCACGTGCAGAGCAAAGTGTGATGACTCCATTTTACAAGCGAGCTCCTGGGTTTTTGTGAGAAGAGAAATTGTTTCCCCTGAAGAAACGCCTGCAGGGCAATATCCCTGCAGATGAGAAGGGAGGGGAAGTGTGTTAGGAGTATGATTTCTTCTCTAATGGTGATTCTTATTTTTGAATTGAGTAAGACTTTTAAATATGCTTTAAAATATGCAGGGCCTCTTTGAGCATCTCCACCGAATCACATTCTGGACCCTAATCTCATTTGCAACAGCTTCAGAGTGGGCCAGGACGGATGCTAGTGAGCCATAAAGTGTTGGAGAGAAGGAAACAGACTTATCCTGCAGGTCATCCAAAAACACATTGAAAACTGCAGTGAGTACATTAAAACCATGAGCACACTTTTCAAAAATAATCTACCCTTCATTTGCTCCATCCCCTAAAAGTAAGAGCTGTAAGCTACACAGAGATAAGGACTATATATCACAGACCTCTTCTTTTTCCCCCTCCATAGCACAGAGTTCTGCGTTCACCAATTAATTCATGTCTTTACAAATTATGGGGGCAATTAGAATATTCCAGCCACTGTTCTAGGCACTGGGGATTCAGCTGTGAAGAAAGGAAACAATGCCCTATTTCCCTGGCAATTATATTCTAATCTGAAACATGCCATGTGCTCAATAAATTGGAACAAATTTATGCAAAGGAGAAAAATAGTTTTTGAAAGAGAGAGAGCAGGGGAGAGGGGCAGAGGGAGAAAGAAAGAGAATCTTTTTTTTTTACTGTTTATTTTTAAGAGAGCAAGTAGGGAAGGGTAAAGAAAAGGGGGCAGAGGATCTGAAGTGGGTTTTGCACTGACAGCAGTGAGCCAGATGTGGGGCTGGAACTCACGAACCAAGAGATCATGATCTGAACTGAAGTTGGACACTTAACAAACTGAACCTCCCAGGCACCCTGAGAGAGAATCTTAAGCAGGCTCTAGGTTCAGTGTTCAGCAAGGAGCCCAACACAGGGCTCGATCTTATGACTCTGGGATCATGATCTGAGCCAAAATCAAGAGTCAGATGCTCAACTGACTGAGCCCCTCAGGTGCCCGAAAGGAGAGAAGTTTCAACATCTCTTTGTACCTTTCAGTAATTCAGAACTCAGGTAAGTAGGGGAATCCCAGTGGTAAAGATACTCGCTTACACATCACAGGTGCCTTTACATGTGCTATAGAACTGTGCTCTGTGGTCTGTTGAAATAAAGAGGCACCTGGGTGGCTCAGCCAGTTAAGTGTCCAACTCTTAGTTTCAGCTCAGGTCGTGATCTTACAGTTCCTGAGTTCGAGCCCTGCACTGGGCTCTATGCTAACAGTTGCAGAGCCTGCTTGGGATTCTCTCTCCTTCTCTCTGCCCCTTCTCTGCTCACTCTCTCTCTCTCCCAAAATAAATGAGTCAACTTTATAAAACAATAATAAGATAAATTCATACGTAGAATAACATCAAAATAAATGCCCCCTCTGACACCATGCCTGGGAAAAGGACCCGTTAGTGCTACCCGTTAACCTGCTTTGTGAAGTGTCTGTTCCAGGCGGGCCTTTCTGCCCTTGTAAACAAACCCAGGCCCCTTCATCTCCCCAGCGGAAGGGCCTCCTCAGCTCTTCACGGACTCTCCGCTGCTGTATCACGTGTACTTCTTAATACTTGGCATGCCAAGTTCCCTTCAAGAGTTTCTTGCAAGGAAGATACATAAGGGAAAGGAAAATATCTTCTGTGACTTTTTAAAATGAGGAGCATCAAGAAGACATTCTGAATTGTCTAAAAGTCATTTCCAGAATTACACTATATCACTTTACCATCACACTTGATCCATGCTGACTTCAGAAACAGGCTAAAAATGTCTCTAGGTATAAAGGTTACTTATTAGAAATGTATTTCTACAAGAGATGGCTTTCATTGTTCAAGGCACAACGTGACCTTTCTTCTCTGACAACTGAAGAGGCAATTTTGGGAGACTCAGACAATGAAGATGCTGTTGACAACACGTGTGCTTTTAGAATGCCATGTAACATAGTTTTCTCTAATGGTGATTTTGGTTTTTCGTTTCTCTCCCTTCCCGACTAGACATTTGTGGGTCTTCAGAGTAATGCATCTTTAGTACAACAAACAGAACTCTGCTTCTCAAAATCTTGAATAATGTCTCAACCGTCTTTTTAGAACTAACGTCAAGCACATTCCATATCCTCCTGTTAACAAAGGTCCTGCACGCACTTTTCTACAAGCTAGAGATGGAGCTATGGCAGTAGGTATAAAGAGCACGCCGAACTGGTGAATGGGTAGTAAGATGCAGAAACGTGGTAATTTACATTTAGGATTCCATTTCCTTTCAAATCTCAAGAATAAAATTTCTGAATTTTGGAGGTGAGACCCATAGAAGCCAGCCTCCATGGTCCCTTGGGTTTGGAGAGAGAAGTTTCCACAAAGGATGGGCTATGGACTGACCACATCAGAATTCTCTAAGACTTTTATTTCATTTCATTTCATTTTATGTTCATTTATTTTTGAGAGAGAGAGAGAGAGTGCAGGCAGGGGAAGGGCAGAGAGAGAGGGAGACACATTCTGAAGCAGGATCCAGGCTCTGAGCTGTCAGCACAGAGCCCGATACAGCGTTTGAACCCATGAACCAATGCGATCATGACCTGAGCCAAAGTTGAACGCTTAACTGACTGAGCCACCCAGGAATCGCTCCCTGCGACATTTTTAAAAATTCAAAATCTAGGACCTCAGTTCACACTAAGAACACTCAAGACGCTAGCCAAGGCAGTGCATTAAAAAAAATTTAATGTTTATTTTTTATGAGAGAGACAGAGCACAAGTGGGGGGAGGGGCAGAGAGAGAGGGAGAATTCAAAGCAGGCTCCAGGGTCTAAGGTGATGTGGGGCTCGAACTCTGAGCCAAACTCGGCCACTTAACAGGCTGAACCACCCAGGCACCCCAAGGCACTGCATGTACCTTGGGTGATTTTTATGCACACTGATTCTGAGAACCAAATATATTAGATATGAAGAGGTAAGGAAGCTAAGAACTAGAAATTTTTTCCTCTTTCATATTCCACCCAATACAAAGTGACTGTTTCTTAAATATGTCAATTTTTCAATCCCTTAGCTAATAGCATTAATTAGTAGCTAAGAATAGAAAAGGTAGAATATGAAAAAAAGAAATCACCAAGGAAATGGTTCATACACACACACACACACACGCACGCGTGCGCACACACAAAATGGACCTTGGTTGCTTCTCTTATTTATCTGGATATTGCTTTTTAATAGAATTAAGTCATACCAAATCACTGGAAAGAAAATGTTTACAATTTGATATTCAAATAAGTAACACTGGACCCTGATTAATACATGTTTAACACCTGATTCTTTAAGATGCTACTGCCCACATCCTAACCTATCAATGAGCCAATAACACAAGAACATATTGAGTTAATGAGAGTTTTAGAAAATAACAATGAAAGTAAGTTCTGGTAGAAGTAGCAAGCACTGTGATAGTAACTTTGGACTGCCTTAAAGGAAGACCTGAAACTGGACAGGATTTCCCCACAAGAGGGATTTTCATAGGTAGAAAAGATTAGAGAAGGCATGCCTCAAGGAGACGCCAATTGCTTAAATATTTTACAGATTTGTCTGCTGTTTACCAAAGGCAGCTTGCAAGGAAGTCAGCTTCATTCAAAAGTATAAATAAGACCAGGCTTCTAACCTCACCCAAGATAACAATTCTGTAAGATCTCTTGCCAGGAGAAAAATTATTCATTTTCTCCTTCTTTTACCTTCTTTCTAGTGTTCTTGGTGATAGATTTTTTTTTCAGAGAAAGAAGCTTTTTTAAGTAATGTCCAAATAGATTTTGCACTTGGAGATATCAAGGGGAAAGATGAACTGCTGCCTGACACAGAATGCGGACTTGAAAACAGGCTAATTCATCATATGCATGGTTGGGCCCCGGTCATAGATCCGGATGCTCATTTTAAACTCACCTTTCAATTCCCAGGTCAAGCTCTGTCTCCTTTGCAAATTATTTTGTCACCCACCATCAGAATCAGGTGCTTCACCCCTGCGCTCCCGCGGCACCTCCTGACCATTTTTGCAGCAATCATCACGCTGCTTTGTGATACCCTTCTGTCCCACTGTTCCACTATGGTATAATGACTAAGTTACAAACCTCTGTAGAATTGGGGTCTTGACTTTGTAAACTTGATATATTGAGAGAGAGCATGCATGAGAGCGAGCGATCATGAGCAGGGGAGCAGGGTAGGGACAGAGAGAGAGAGAGAGAGAGAGAGAGAGAGAGAGAGAGAGGGAGGGAGGGAGGGAGGGAGGG
>NC_043701.1:110754493-110857240 GCF_006229205.1 Suricata suricatta | reverse complement strand
AGATGCTTAATTTTGATGAATGAATAAATGAAAATATAATATGGCACCAATGAGACCGTGCTAGATCGAGCTGAGCGGGCAGAGCAGAGCCCTGACCCTGACCTCTCCTCCAATCCTATAACCATTCATGTCTCATTGTTCTTCTTTCAGTTCTAATCCTCTTCTGGCACTTTCCTCTGCCTGCAAGTCTCTCTGATGCTGCAAAGATTAGAAGCAAGAAATGCTCTCACTGTCTGCACTATGTCCACTCCCTGCCCGCCCCTTCATGGTCTGACTGGCAATAGTTTGGTTCTAGACAATTCCACCTTTCCACTGAAGCCACTCAAATACTACCGGCACCATCCTACATGGCAAATAAATAGCCACATAAATTCTAATTTCTTATACCTCCTGTTTGAAATGAGTAGGTTGAAATGCCTTAAAACGTTCTCCTCCTCAGACCTCTGTGACACTCTTACTTGGGCTGGACTACGTGAGTCGTGTTGCCGGTCACTCTCTCACTCACTCCTTACTTAAAGCTCAGTCCTCACGGGACTTTGTGTCTTAGCTCAGCGCAGGTCTACCCGATGCTTCCCCTGAGGACAGCCCCCATCTCGTGATGGGTGTGGATGACACCAAAATGAGCATCTGACACCCCCGCATTCTATCATTGTCCATCAGCAGATGAAATTGAATTTCCTAGAAGCAGTACTTGAGATGGAGATTCTGGGTTTTTTTAAGTTTTTATTTAAATTTCAGCTAGTATATGTAGGGTGTACCGTTAGTTTCCAGTGTGCTATTTAGTGATTCAGCACCCAGCGCTCATCATGACAAGCACATCCCTTCACCCCATCACCTGTTTCACCCGCCACCACCCCCAGCCCATCTCCCCTCCGGTAACCATCAGTTTGTTCTTTATAGTTAAGTCTGTTTCTTGAGTTCTCTCTCTCTTCCCCTCACCATGATAATTTGTTTTGTTTCTTAAATTCCACATATGAGTGGAATGTTTTGTTTCTTAAATTCCACATATGGTGTTTGTTTCTCTGTCTGGCCTATTTCACTTAGCATAATTCACTCTAGTTTCATCCATGTTGTTGCAAACGGCCAGATTTCATTCTTTTTGACGGCTAATATTCCATTATATATACATATATCACATCTTTTTATCCAGTCATCAGTCAAAGGACCCTTGGGCTGTTTCCATAATTTGGCTATACACATCAGGGTGCATGTATCCCTTTGAATTAGTATTTTTGTATCTTTCAGGTAAATACCTAGTAGTGTAACTGCTGGTTATAGGGGAGTCCTATTTTTAGCTTTTTGAGGACCCTCCATGCTGCCTTCCACAGCGGCTGCAGCAGTGCGGTCCTCCCCTCCTCCCCAATACCTGGAGATTCCTCTCTAAGGGGTTTATTGAGGAAACAACAAAAATAAGGTTTGGGTGCTATGAATCTAAGGTGCCTGCCAAGCACCCAGGTTGAAAGAAAGCAAAAGCATAACCCAAAATTAGTGCATCAACTTAAAATACCAAATGTCCAACTCTAGAGGTCCAAAAAACCCTCATTTTTAGTGTAGACTTTTTTTTATTAGTTGAGAGTCTGACCTTTTCAAAATAAAATGTTTTTGTTGATAACTCAGTGGTGATAGAACATTTTTGAAATGCTATCAAAGATTTCTGGTTTGGGTATTTCTTTTTACCTCTGGGTCTTTTCCTAATGCATCTGAGCAAATAGACATTTGCCAACTCATAAAAGGGATGACAAAACAGACACAGAGAGGTCAAAGTTCTGGTAAGAAACTCTGGGCATAAAATAAGTCTGGGCATAGATGGAGGAGGACATCTGACGCATCAGGACAGGGCTTTCATGTCCTGAGACTAAAAAGGTCCACAAGTTGTGGCACAGGAGCGGAGAGAGTGGCTAGAAGAGGAAAAGGGCTTAGACCTGACTGGGCTTTGAGAGGTGGCCCGGCGCCTACTTCTGGAATGTAGGCTCTGACAGAAATCCAGAAAGCTCTCGGGAATATCTGAGCTTATTCCCAAGAGAAATGCCCTAGAAGAGAATGACAATGCAGAGAGTGTAGGCATCTGGTCCTGAGACAGCCACTCCAAATGTCCTGTGCCCCAGGGCATGGGGGGAGCAACATAAGGACACTGAAGTGCCCTGAGAGGGTCCCTGGTGTAGTAGAGGGCCTCAGCAGAGGGGACCTCGTGCTTAAGCATGAGGGGTGACACAGCTGTGACCCAGGAGAATGGCAGACAAAAAACAAGATGCTTGGACGAACAAAGATAAAGACACCCCTAATGCCCAGAAGAGGCTCCCCCTGATGTAATGTGACTCTGATTACTGACATGGGCACTCGGTAATAAAATTTAACTGATTTTTAAAAATTGAGAAGTTCTATTTCTTTTTTCTTATGGTTTTTTTGTTTTGTTTTGTTTTGTTTTTGAGAGAGACAGACAGAGGCAGCACCATCAAGGGTGGGTTAGAGAGAAAGGGAGGAGATACAGAATCAGAAGCAGGCTCCAGGCTCTGAGCTGTCAGCACAGAGCCCAACACAGGGCTGGAACCCACAACCTGTGAGATCATGACCTGAGCTAAAGCCAAACGCTTAACCAACTGAGCCGCCCAGGCACACCGAGAAAGTTCTATTTCTTATAGAGATCAGATTAGAGACCCAGATAAGCAACTAGCCATTCATCTTATCTGAAAATATATCTTGGGCCAAGAAGAAAGTATTTTTACTGCATTATAGTTTCCTCATGTACAAGAACACTGAGAAGAGAGGACCAAATTGTGAGTCCAAGGATGTTAGTGTGTGTATGCACACACACGTGTGTGAGAAAGAGCTGTTTGTGATGTCTGTGTGTGTGAGGGGGAGTGTGTGTGTGTGTGTGTGTGTGTGTGTGTGTGTGAGCGAGTGAGGCGGAGTGTGTTGGGGCTACATCTTGATCAAGTGCTTTTGGGGTAACTTATTCAGGGGGAGGGGCTCCAAGTCTCACACAAAATTACTACTTTTAACTAGGTATGAGTATTCGTATGAAATATAAAACTTGCTCCAATAACTATTACAATTTAGCCATTGGAACCGAGACACAGCCAGTGTTTAAAATCTAGGTGTATGACAAGCATGTGCCAGTGTCTTTAGAAATTACCGGCAGATTCGTTTTCCCAGGGCAGCCTGGTCCTAAATGTCAGGCCACGTTTAGGAAGACTCAAGATTGTTCTCACGTGAACCTGTAAGTCGAACCCAATCACCATCCATCCAAGGACGTAATGTGGTATTCAGGCCAGGCAGTCACTGTCCCTGGATGGGATGGGAAGGCCTAGATTCCCTCAGGGCCTCACGGGTCACTTGGACACTCTGTGACACTGGTATGGTCTGTCCACCACCTGGGGTGGTGACAACTCTGACATTATTTTCTCCTTGTAAATTAGGAATCTTCCCCTTCCTTCCCTTACAGATTTATGGAAATCCAGAAGGTGGCACTAGAGCTGGTCTGAGGTTAGTGTGCATTTCTATGTAAAGTCCAGTTCATTCAGATGGAGAAGAAACTGCCCAGAAATAGGGAAATTGGCTTAACCAAACTCATATGTGAGTTGAGGTGAATCCATGTAATTTTCAATGGTTTCGTTTCGTAAATAAATTATAAATAAATGATGATTAGTTGGTCTCTGAGGTCCCTCTCAGCTGCACTATTCTATCATGGAGGTTAAGTAACAACCTTGGTGTGAGGGGAGTGGAGGCCAAGGGCATATACATCTTCCCAGCCCGTCTGCTTCCCTAAATATTTTATTCTGTCAACATGGCATTCTCCCAGTTTATTCAAATCCATAGCTGTCCTACCCTGGAGAGAAATATTCACTTCCCAAGTCATCAGAAAGCTCCTTGAAGATGGGCTTGCTCTTGGTCCCACCTTTAGTGAATTTATGAAAAAGCCAGATTCTTTGAAAATCTAAATATCACGTTGAGTTCCCAGACACATCTTGTGTGTCACACACATTTGAAATAGAAAGTGATGCATGGCATTCAGCAATCTTGTCTTAACATTTGGTTTCAAACCTCTGAAAAAAAGAGTCAAAGAATCCCCCATGCAGCTCTGCCCCTCTGCCTGTCCGGACATGTGGTTGTCTCTCCTTTTCTGAAAAGTCTCTGGAAAAGGAGATATTTTGGTTTCTCTTCTTTATCCTTGTCAGTCTGTGGTCCGTGTTCTTTAGGAAAGAAGGGAGTGTTCTCCGTGCAGGTTTCAACGACAGGTGAAGCCTCTTACACTCCCACTCTTGGCCTACAGTCTACAAAATGGGATCCCTGGGAAAACTTCCTGTTCAACCCCTGACATGTGATATTCCCATATCATCCTAAAGCCGGACACTGAGTAACAATCTAACACCTCCCCCTTTAGTCTTCCTTCCCTTAGAAAGCTCCTTCTCCCCACTCCGAATCTACATATACCGACACCCCACTTTTAATTCCGGGCCATGTTTCATGGAAAATGTTGTTGAACTTTGTATAATTTATCAGAAAACAGATATCATAAAACAAATTGGATAATTTGATGTTAGTTTAATAAGGGTACTATTTACAAAGGAGGAATCAGAGGTTAAGGAAGGCATCAAGGCCTGGGACAGTGTGGGGCTTAGAAGATGGGGAGCCAACACCACCGCTAGACCTAAAAGGGCAAAGGTTGCAGGTGGTCACCCAACCCAAAGGGGTCAGCAAGAGTGACCTGAGAAAGCTGTGATCTTCGGAAGAGGTGCTAAGACCTGGCAGGAAGGGAATCAAAGAAAATAAAATGGCTCATTCTCCTTTCAGCCAATACACCTTTTCCTGGGGCCCCCATAGCCTAAATGGAACCAGAAGCCAGAGGGCAATCTAAAGGAGTCAGCCTGCTGGGTCATCAGGCAGCGGGGAGAAGTGTGCGGTGTAGATACGGAGAGTCAAAAGGAAAGTAATTCATGTCTAGGTTACAAATGACAGAAAAGGCAGAGGAAATGTGGCTTTTCTGGGGTGGCTCTGATTCTGAAATGTTCAGCATCCAAATTATATTGGCTCTGCTGCCATTTAAACCAGGAAGCAGTGTGTATTTGTTAGCTACTGCTGCCTAACGAATTACCACCAGTCCTGCAATGCAAAGCAACACACGAGGGCTGCCGTGGGTCAGCAGTCCTGGGACAGTCCTGAGGCTCTCCGCAAGGCAGCGATCAGGGATGGGATCTCATCTCATGGTTTGCTTGGGGAAGGGTCCCCTGCTTCTCACTCAGGCCAGTGATGGATTTTCTTTCCTTGGAGCTATAGAACCAAGGGCCATAGCTTATTGCTGGCTGTACTAGAGATGGCCCTCTGATCCTAGAGGCCATCCACAGTTCCTTACCATCCGAAACCCCCAACATGGCCAACTGCTTCATCAAAGCTGGCAAGAAAGAGTCCCTAAAGTGAGTCTGCTAGCAAGCCAAATTTTTCTACAGTGTAATGTAATAACAGAAGTAACATCCCTTCACTTTTGGTATATTCTATAGGAATATATATTCTATTGATTTGAAGGAAGTTTCTAGCCCCACCCACATTCAAGGGGAAGAAAAGCTACAACAGTGTGAATACCCGGAAGTGAGGATCGCTGGGAGTCACCTGAAAGTCTGTCTACTGCCCAGTATAAAATCAATCGATTTGACCATGGTATCATTATTTTTGCATATATAAGGAGACCTGATTTGGACTTCTGCACTGGACATTTTACAGGTGTGCTTGTCCATATCTCTTATAATGTAGACAGCCTACTATAGCTCCAAAAACCTAATACTGTGTATGCCTGACCCTCACCCAAGCAAAGCCAAGTCATGGGATAGCCAATTGACCTACCATCTGTGTGGCCATCTTTAAAATGTGATGTTTGTCTCCCTTCATATTCCTCTGACCAGAATAGGGAATTGGGAAAGAAAGAGATTAAGGCAGTTGGTAGTGGAATCAAAGGTAAAAGGGTGCCAAAGAATAAGTTGAGACTCTAGTGGGCCAAATACATTCTCAAGGGGAAATTATAAGGAAGTTGAAAAGATGTGGATGGTAGTTGATGTAATAACCAACTGGGAGAAGAGAATGAAACAAACACACGAAAGAAAGATATGGGCCAGGAGGGAAAAGCTGGTGCCTAGGGTTGGTCTAGAGCCTGTTTTCCAGCTCTGGACTACAAGCATCTTTCCCAGAAGGACTCATTTTCTCCAGTTAATTGCAGTGAATCTTTTTTTCTTTTATAAAAATAATTCCCAACATCTCTCCACTCTGGGGGCTTGATTTTCTTTGTTTTCTCATTTAACAAAACAATCCTAGGTACCTGTTCAGTTTGACTATACTCTTAGTCTTACAAAGAGCAAAGTTGCTATGCTTTGTTATTGCTTTGCACAGTTAGCTAAAAAAATTTGGTACCACATTTAGCAGTTTTAAGGACAAAGTAGAAAATCATGGAATGTGAACTTCAAGAGATGAATAGCTAAGCAATAGTCAACTAGATGGTATTTCATGTCTTAGTAAAAGCTTTACCAAAAATCGTATATCCATGAATGTTGATTTTGTCAGGTTCTTGAATGTCCTTCAGTGTGCTGAAGTCAGATAGGAATTCAATGCAGTGGTAACCATAGAATGAAACGTATATAGAAATTCATTGACTTCTTTCCTACCTCTGCCATCTATGTAAGCATGTTATCATGAGGCCATATTCAGGAGATTATGACAGTTAATCCTGTTTATGTCAAATAGGATCAAACACTTTTTCCAGATGAGGTAGAACCAACGTGCCTTTGATATTAAAGGATAAGACACGGCAAACCTATTTAATATTGCTCAGACACTGCTCAAAATCACTTTGTACATCATAGGCTCTTGAGTTATGGTCTTTTAGTAAGCTCTGGATATCTCTAATTTTTTAAATATTTTAAATATTTTTTAATTTAGTTTTGAAAGAGAGAATGAGTGGGGTAGGACAGAGAGGGAGGGTAACACAAGAAACCAAAGCAGGCTTCAGGCTCCGAGCTGTCAGCACAGAGCCAGGCACAGGGCTCAAACTTGTAAACTGTGAGATCATGACCTGAGGTGACGTTGGATGCTTAACCAACTAAGCCACCCAGGCACCCTGATCTCTCTAATTTTCAACACACATATTTTGATTGCTATTAATTATTGGGTTTTGTTTAACCATATTATATACCAGAGACTGTTAACTATATTTTTCCTGAACTTAGCTTCTGTTTTCCAACTTCATATCTTTCTTTGAAGGAATAGTTATAAAGAGATAGTATAGCAACTCTAAGAAACTCCATTCGAAGTTCAGATAGAAAAGGTTTCTGGTGTGATACTAAATTAAATGACAAAAGCTCAGATTATACATTTGGATCTTAACGACATTAAAAAAACTGGATGCAGATATAACAACATATTAATAAAGTCTTTTATTTTAAAATATTTTGAGAGAGTGTGTGTGTATGTGAACAGGGGAGGGGCAGTGAGAAAGAGAGAGAGAGAATCCCAAGCAGGCTCTGTGCTGTCTGCACAACCAACATAGAGCTCAACCCCAGGAACTGTGAGATCATGACCTGAGCTGAAATCAAGAGTCAGACGCTTAACCGACTGAACCACCCAGGCACCCCATTAAAAAGTTGTTTCTAAAAATACAATTATACACATTCTTCTTCCATCTCTTTGCATTTGCCAATTTTGTATAGTGGAAATGGGTTGTTTTATTTAGAAAAAAACAACTTTATTCAACACATCACGTTTATTTGAAACTACTTAAATTATTATTTTTGCTATTTGATGCTTGAAGATTATCTTTAAGATTACTTCTCACTTTTTATTTTCTGATGGGATCTAAGTTCATTATTGTCATATTGATTTCACTATCTTTTTTTTTTAACTGTATCAGTGTTGTTATAAAACTTCCCTACATGTGCTGATATAGTATTCATGCTAATTATCACAGGATCTCATTTATTCCACAGGAGAAAGAATTTCAAAACTCTTTTGCAAGTATAACTTGTCTCATACTGGTCTTCAGTAATATAAGAGTTTAGAATTAAAAATTTAACTCCCACCCTGAGTCAGAAAGGAACCAGAAATGGGGCACATTTGACAGTCTAAGGACACCTCCAAACACTAGTCTGTGTCCTTTGAATAAATAAGGGCTATGATAACCAGGTCATCCAGGAAGAGCTCATTCCCTCAAATCCTCTTGCCAGCAGAGCCCATCCAAGGGAGGGCCTCCAGCTCCAGGAACTAGGAATGAGAAACTGTAGAAAACCAATAGGCTGTCCCCACTCATTATCTCTGATGGCTGTCCATGTGCCAACATTCCACCAGTTTTACATGAGCCTCAAAGAAAATAATAAATTTTAATTCCTTCTGATTTTCTTCAAAAAAATGGACCTAATCTGGAACTCCTATGTGGTTAGAATCTACTTTAGGTCTTTTATTATTCACTTCATACAAATTTTATATTTTATTACTACAGAGTTCGATTTAGCCATTCACATCAAATCATATATAATGTTCATAAGATCCCAAGTTAAAGAACAGCTTATAAATAACTTTACAAAGTATATTGGTGCCTGAATTCGAGACATCCATTATAACAGTCGAGGTAAGTGGCAATCCTAACAGAATTCTGCCTTAATTAGGTTTTTTTCTTTTTTTTTTTCCCTACCTGGGCTTTGCTGCATGCTACATCAATAATTTCAATAAAACCTAAAGCTCAACATGACTGAATAATATTGAGTGTTTTAGCCTTGTATCACAAGTTATTAAAAACAAAGAGCCAGCCTTAAACCTCATGAAAATAAATTTTTTCTTCCTTATCCTTAGCCATTCAGTGCTTCACCCATTGCTATTAAGCATGATGAGTGTGATCATATTAAATAATTTTAATCTTACTTTAATCTTTCCTAGAGAAAGAAAGGACAATTACAGGTCTCAGTAAGATTCCTTATGAGCAAACTCAAGGAGTAGAAAGACATAAAACATATCCTAGCCAATTTTGTAATAAAGTTACTACCTACTTTGTTTGTAATATCTAAAACGACGAAGACTTTTAGTGACTCACAAAATACGGACACCACAAGGGGTCAAATAAAACTGGCTGCCGTCTACTAAGCCATTAATAAACATCTGCAAAAAAATAATGAATAAACTTTCAAGAGGAATATTTTCTGCAGCAAACTATAATTTTATGGATATTTCAGATATGTTTGAAGAAATTCAGAAGAAAAAAATTTATATAGACAAGAGGAGGGAGTTAAACACTGTATGAAAGATTTACAAATCAGACAGTAGAAAGTGGCATAAAAAACATGGGACCAAGGGCACTAAAAACTATATAAGCACCGAGATAATCATTAACACAAAAATACAAACTCTCCTAGATAGCCAAAGAATTTTTAAAATAAAAGACCAAAGAAAATAAATCACACCAAGAAACATAGCAAATATACCATGATAACCCTAGCATAAAATATAGGACAGGATTGAGACAAGGTGATTCACTCATATCAATAAATATCAATGGGCTCAATTTTATCTGGTAAAAGAAAAAGATTTTCTTTTTTTAGCTTGCAAAGTAAGATCCAAATCTATGTGATGTAAAAGAAATACACCCAAAACAAAGATATGCTGAAAAGCTAATCCTGAGGGAAAGTGTTAGAAGTAATGGATGTGGAAAGTCATAGATGTCAGTGAGAAGAAGCTCTTGCCAGTCTGGGACCATCTGATCATCAAAATAAGAAATGGTGACAACACGGTGTGACACACCGAAGAAAATAAAAACCTGTCAATAAATAAGCAAATGGAGAAAAAGAAAAATATCTTCCTTAGAGTAGAATGCTAACTAACTAATGAAGAAAGAATGATCAAATTATAAAATCACTATCAAGGAAATAAAAATTATTTTAAGCAAGAATTGTCAATATTTACCAAAACCAGTAAATAAAAATTCAATGACGAACAGGATCTTTAGACTGTCTTGGAGTATCTTTTCACAGTCGATTTATTAACCACAAAAGAGGAAATGTTGCTAATTTGTGGTAGAGAAAGCCAGCAGATTTAACCCTTACCAAGTGACTAACGTTGGCATCGCCTGTGATGGGATAAAAACCATCACGTTCCTCCTGATGCCACACCCCAGAAGGATGCAATAGCACGTGTACAGTACTCCTGTGTTTTGTTTTTGTTTTAATACAGAACATGTGTCAATTCGTGAAGAAACATCACACAAACCCAAACTGAATGGTGCTTTCCAAAATAAATGGCCTGTGCTCTTCAAAAATGCCCAGGTCATGGAGGTAAGAAAACAATGAGGAATTGTCACAGATGAAAGAAGACTACGGAGGCATGACAGGATCCACAGGTGAACATGGACCCAGAACAAGAAAGTCCTTATTCTCAGGAAACAAGCATGGAAATATTTAGTAGTAAAGGGACATCATATCTCATATGGATCGGGGGGTGGGGGGGCATCTAAATATATGTATAGAGAGAAGGCTTAAAATGATAAAGCAAAACTGATGAATTATTTTTTTAATGTTTATTTATTTTGAAAGAGAGAGAGAAGAAAGTGCAAGTAGGGGAAGGGCAGAGAGATCGGGAGAGAGAATCACAAGCAGGCTATGTGATGTCAGAGTAGAGACTGGTAGGGGCTCAGTCCCACAAGAGTGAGAACATAACCTGAGCGGAAATCAAGAGTCAGGTGATCAACCAACTGAGCCACTCCAGTAACCCAAAAGTGACAAAAACTTGATGCTGGGGAACCTAGAAAGCCCTACAATCTTCTAGATGACATAAGTTGATGATGTTTATTATGATTCATGTATAGCAAAGCACTGAAACTAAATAACAACTACAGTTGATGTTGAACAATGCAGAGGTTGGGGGCACTGATCCCCATGCTGTCAAAAACTCTCGACTCCCCTAAAACTTCACTACTAATAGCCTACTGTTGACCAGAAGTCTTCCTGATAACATTAATCTTTTTTTGCTCTTCATAGTTTATGTAAAGTTGGTTCCCATATAACACCTAGTGCTCTTCCCGACAAGTGCCCCTCTCCATGACCATCACCCCCTTTCCTTTTTCCCCTCCCCCTTCAGCCCTCAGTTTGTTTTCAGTATTCAAAAGTCTCTCATGACTTGCCCCTCTCTCTCCTTAACTCTTTCCCCTACTTCCTCTCCCCATGGTCCTCTGTTAGGTCTCTCCTGTTAGACCTATGAGTGACAACATATGGTATCTGTCCTTCTCTGCCTGACTTATTTCCCTTAGCATGACTCCCTCCAGGTCCATCCACTTTGCTACAAATGGCCAGATTTCATTCTTTCTCATTGCCGTGTAGCAGTCCATTATACATACACACACACACACACACACACACACACACACACCACTTCTTCTTGGTACACTCATTAGGTGATGGACATTTGGGCTCTTTCCATGATTTGGCTATCGTTGAAAGTGCCATTATGAACATTGGGGTACATGTGCCCCTATGCATCAGCACTTCTGTATCCCTTGGATAAATCTCCAGCAGTGCTATTGCTGGGCCATAGACGAGTTCTATTGGTAGTTTTTTGAGGAACTTCCACACTGTTTTCCAGAGTGGCTGCACCAGCTTATATTCCCACCAACAGTGTAGGAGGGCGCCCATTTCTCCACATCCTCGCCAGCATCTTTAGTCTCCTGATTTGTTCATTTTAGCCATTCTGACCGGCATGAGGTGGTATCTCAGTGTGGTTTTGATTCGTCTTTCCCTGATGATGAGCGACACTGAGCATTGTTTCATGTGTCTGTTGACCATCTGGATGTCCTCTTTGGAGAAATGTCTATTCATGTCTTCTGCCCATTTTTTCGGGTCTGGAGTTTGGTGACTTCCTTGTAGATTTTGGATACTAGCCCTTTATCTGATATGCCATTTACAACTATCTTTTTCCCATTCTGTCGGTTGCCTATTAGTTTTCTTGATTGTTTCCTTTGTCATGCAGAAGCTTTTTATTTTGATGAGGTCCCAATAGTTCATTTTTGCTCTTGATTCCCTTGCCTTTGGGGATGTGTTGAGTAGGAAAATGTTGTGGCTGAGGTAAAGGAACCTGTTTCCTGCTTTTTTCTCTAGGGTTTTGAGGGTTTCCTGTCTCACATTCAGGTCCTTCAGCCATTTTGAGTTTATTTTCGGGTATGGTGTAAGAAAGTGGTCTAGTTTCATTCTTCTGCATCTTGCTGTCCAGCTCTCCCAGCACCATCTGTTAAAGAGGCTGTCTTTTTTCCATTTGATAACTCCTTCCTGCTTTGTCAAAGGTCAATTGGCCATACATTTATGGGTCTAGTTCTGGGCTCTCTATTCTATTCCATATAGCATTAATCACTGATTAACACATATTTTGTATATTATATGTGTTGTATACTGTATCCTACAATAAAGTAAGGAAGAGAAAAGTAAAATACTAAGAAAACCATAAGGGAGAGAAAATACATTTACAGTACAATACTGTACTGTCTTTATCGAAAATAATCCAAGGATATGGGGACCTGTAAAGTTCAAACTCATGTAGTTCAAGGGTCAATGTACTATTTTGTCATGATGGCATACCAATGACTTTCCAAGAGTAAATTACATCTGCTTTTGTCATGTAAAATGTAGTGAGACAAATAATTAATTCTGCACACAACTCTCCCAGAGAGACCTAAGTATAAGTTCCCCTGAGGTTCGATGGCAAGATATTCAGGTAGGGATAAAGGAATTTAGAAAATCAGTTCTCGGGGCACCTGGGTGGCTCAGTCGGTTGAGCGTCTGACTTCAGCTCAGGTCATGATCTCACAGTTGGTGGGTTTGAGCCCTGCATCAGGCTCTGTGCTGACAGCTAACTCAGAGCCTGGGGCCTGCTTCGGATCCTGTGTCTCCCTCTCTCTCTGACCCTCTCCTGTTCACTCTCTGTCTCTAAAAATTAATACATGTAAAACATTAAAAAAAAATTTTTTTTAAATAAGTTCTCTCCCAGATGAAGAAATGTCCCTCAATCTTATGTTCTTATAGCAGATCCTATTTCTAAAAGCTAGAAGAAGAATATCACTCCTCTACAGGGCTTTTAACTAATGATACAGGAAAAAAACAAAAGCAAATTAAAGAATTTTCAAACTATGACCTCCTTACAAAAATGTTACATTAGATGATTTCCAGAGAAATACAAGTATTTAATGTAAGGAAATGCTTTAAAGCAGCTGTTAAATCACTATGTACAGAGTTATATCACTGATGTCCTAATGAATATATTATCACCTTAAGATTTACATTTCACTCTTATTGCCTAACTACAATTAATTCCATGCTGTCACATTATTATTAGTGACATTATCTCATCATGTTGGAGCTTTCAAAAAATTTCCCCAATGGTAATATCAGTGAATAGCTTAGCATGAAGATTTTGATACCAATATTCTTTAGTTAAGATAATTTGCATCGCTTGATTAGATTTACCCTCAAGATAAAGGCAGAGCTATTTTATGTAATGTCGTTTCAATGAATCGTACATTTCCCACAAAAGCTGATTAATAATTCCATTATTGAAAACAAGTCTCAATTTCTAGCAGAAGACTTCACAGAGATTCACTCTGTAACCCTAAGAAACCTACAGGTCTGGATGCCATCCACTCCGGGTCATCAACAGGCCAATGATACTCTGGATCCAGCAAGAGGCTGTTTCCCTGAAGAGGACACCAGGCGCTCTGCTCTTGATTTAAGAGCAGCAACGGCCCCGGCGCAGGTGTAAAGAGCTAACATCTGTGCAAAAAGCCTACTTCCAGGGTAGGTCTGCTTTCCCTGAAGTAGTCAGCTTGGAGCTGTGTATACCTGGGTAGAATGTGTCTGTTTTTCTTCAATGTTTATTTTTGAGAGAAAGTGAGAGGGACAGAGAGTGAGTGGGGGAGGGGCAGAGAGAGAGGGAGACAGAAACCCAAGCAGGTTCCAGGCTCTGTGCTGTCAGCATACAGCCCAATGCAGGCCTCGAATCCATTAACTGTGAGATGATGACCTGAGCAGAAGTCGGACACTCAACCTACTGAGCCACCCAGGTGCCCCAAGAGGGTGTCTTTATATGGTGGGCTCTGCATATCTGAATGAGAAGAACTGTATCTGGGGTTCCTGTACCAACTTTAGCTGTTCTACTTTTCCCAAGACAAGTCACTAAACTTAGATTAATTGAATTTTCCAGTTACTTGTTGGCAGAGCAACATAATGCTGGGGGAGCACAGCCGTTCCCCGCACACTTCTCCCTCCTCTCCTGTGTCCACCTCTACCTTGATCCAGAGCCTCCCACAATTCCAACGGGCAGCTTTGTCTTGTATTCTCTTGCCCTTCCTGTGTGTTCTTGGCTGCGGTTTCTTTGCTTTCTTGCATCCAACAAGCTTCTGTCCGCCTCAGCCTTCCAGAAATGTATGATCTGCCACTCATTCTCTTCACTGCATGGGTCAACTCATTAAGTCATTTTATTGTTTGCTTAAGAAGGAAGGAGAGTCACAGCTGTTCTCAGCCTGACATTTTTTTAAAAGACTTTTTTTAAGAGTAGTTGTAGGTTTACAACAATATTGAGAGCAAGGTGCAGAGGTTTCTTATTTCTTGTATACTTCCTACCCTAACACATGCATGGCCTCTCCCATTATCAACATTGTTCACCAGAATGGTACAATTTTTTTTTTATTATTAAGGATGAGCCTACACTGACATGTCATAATTGCCCAAAGAATTTTGCCTTAGAGTTCACTCTTGGTATTGTAATTCTAGGGGTTTTGGCATATAATGACAAATATTTATCATTATAATATCATGCGGACTATGTTTACTACCTTAAAAATCCTCTGTGTCCTGTCTGTTCCTCTCTCCCCACCACATGCATGTCTGGCAACCATTGATCTTTTTATTGTCTCCATAGTTTTGCCTTTTCCACAAAGTCCTACAGTTGGAATTACACACTATGAAGCCTTTTCAAATTGGATTCTTTCATTTAGCAATATGCATTTAAGTGCCCTCCATGTCTTTGCATGGCTAGACAGAGCACATTTTTTTTTTAGCGCTAAATAACATTCCATTGTCTGGATGGACCACAGTTTATTTGCCCATTTCCCCACTGAAGAATATATTCGTTGCTTCTAGAATTTAACAATTACAAATAAAGCTGCTATAAATGTCCACATATAAGTTTTAGGTAGACATAAGTTTTCATCTGCTTTGGGTAAATGCCAAGGAGCACAATTACTAGATCATATAGTTAAGAATATATTAAGGTGTTTTCTTTTTAAAAGAAATTACCATACTGTGTTTCAAAGTGGCTGTAACATTTCACACTCCACTTTTGTAAGCATTTGGTGCTGTCACATTCTCGATTTGGGCCATTCCAATACACGTGTAGTAGTATGTTATTGCTTTAATTTGTATTTCCCTGATGACATATAATGTGGAGCATCTTTCCATATGCCTCTTTGGTGAGGTGTATGTTGAAATCCTTGATCAATTTTTCAGCTGAGTTGTTTGTTTTCTTATCACTGACCTTTAAGAATTCTTTATATATTCTGTATAACAGCCTTTTATCAGTGTGTCTTTTGCAAACATCCCAATCTATGACTTGTCTCCTAATCTTTTGATATTCTTTTCTGCAGAGCCATTTTTTATTTTAATGGAGTACAACTTAACCAATCTTCCTTTTTTTTAAATTTTTTTTTTTAGTGTTTTATTTAATTTTGAGACAGAGAGAGGCAGAGCATGAGCGGGGAGGGGCAGAGAGAGAGGGAGACACAGAATCTGAAGCAGGCTCCGGGCTCCGAGCCGTCAGCACAGAGCCTGACGCGGGGCTCGAACACACGAACGTGGGCTCATGACCTAAGCTGAAGCCAGACGCTTAACCGACTGAGCCACCCAGGCGCCCCCCAATCTTCCTTTTATGGATGCGTTTGGTGCTGTATCTGAAAAGGCATCGCCATACCCAACACATCATCCAAGTTTTCACTTGTGTTCTATTTTAGGAACTTTATAGCTTTGTATTTGGCATTCAGGCCTATAATCCATTTTGAGTAGTCTTTGTGAAGGGTGTAAGGTCTGTGTCAAGATTCTGTTTCTTGTCCCCCACATACGGATATCCAGCTGTTCCAATACCATATGTTAGAAAGACTATCTCTTCTCCATTGTATTACATTTACTTCTCTGTCAAAAGAAGCCTTTGATTATATTTATGGGTCTATTTCCAGACTCTTCTATTCTGTTCCACTGGCATATTTGCCTATTCTTTTGCCAATACCAAACTGTCTCAATTAATTTACAGTAACTGTACAGTAAATCCTAAAGTCCTTATTTCATTTTGCTTCTTCAATCATATGTTGGCTCTTCTGGGTCTTTGCCTCTCCATATAAACTTTAAAATTAGTCTGTCGATATCCATAAAGCATTTTGAGGGGATTATGATGAGGGTTACAGTGTATCAATAGATCAAGTTGAGAAAAACTGACATACTGAAAATATTGAGTCTTCCTATCCAAGAACATGGTGTATCTCTCCATTTACTTATTTTTAGATTTCATTCATTAGAGATTTTTAGTTTTCCTCATACAGATTTTGTACATCTTGTTAGATTTATACTTAAGTACTTCATTTTGGGAGGCTCTAATGTAAATGGTATTTTTTTAAATCTCAATTCCACATGTTTATTGTTGGTATTTAGGATACTAATTGACTTTTGTATATTAACTCTGCATCCTACTACCTTACTATAATTGCTTATTAATTCCAAGGGTTTTTCAGTATGCCATTTTGAACCAAAAGACTCCTGTCCCTTATTTCTAAGATTGTATTCTTCCCTCTCCTTTTCCTTCTAGTTTCAATCTGTTTCTATTATTACCAGTAAAACTAAAATATTTTCTTTTTGCCTTATCTAAAACCTTTTACGGTATTTCTGCTTAAGCATCTTCAAAAGAAAAAGGGGATCAAAATAAAGAAAATGTAAATAAAATTAAACAAGCTTTGGTACAGACTCGGTATGTTTAATACTTACCATGTATTAAAATGAAATAACTAAAGTAACCTAGCAAAAAATATACATTTTGTAAAAATAAGTGACAGGCAGAGGAAATGGATTAAAGAAAGAAAAAAGTCTATGACGATTATTTTCAAAAACTCTTTCAAAGTTACTTAACTATTACAAAAATATGTATTACATATCAGATAAAAGTTTTTCCTTAAGAAGGTAACGTTGACCTTGTGCATTTTACTTTAGAATGCCCTATTAATGGTGTCCCATTAGTCCCTTTTACGCTGACTTATTAATGAACACTTTCAGAAGTTCATTGATTTGAAAGGCTTCATGATCAATGGTTTTATCATGTAGGAAAGGAAACAGCACATGTAGTATTCAAAAGAATTTTATATACAGTGCTAAGTGAATTGGCATGTTCTGTAGACCTATAGCATTGGGCCTTTCTTCTATCAATCTAAAAAGCTATGTTTTCACAGTCAAGCTTTGAGTCCAGAGAATTTCATTCAGATGCCTTCAAATTCTGGACACAAAGAACCACATCCTCATTATTACGATAGTAAGAAGGGTTTCCATTCTTACCTATAATCTATATGAATAGAATCAAATCAATCTCTCTCTCTGTATTTGTCTCTCTCTCCATTATCTCCTTTTCTCTCTCTCTCTCATTCTATCTCATTTTTTCTCTCTCCCCTCTCTCTTTTACTGAAGTTGAGCTATAACTGTCCAGTCAATGTGGCGACTCTTTTGATAAATGATCTAAGGACAGATCACATTAAATCTACAAGACCATCATTTATCCCTAATATAAGATCCATTTAAATTATAAATATTGGTAAAATATAACCCAAAGTAGCTATAAAGATAAAACTTCCAGGAAAATGTTAGGAGTACGTGAACCACATCTCTACAGTCCAGGTAATGTAACTGGGTCTATTTCCTTGGTGATTGCATACCAAGGAATTGCATTTAGCTTTTATCCCTTCTGAAATCTTTCAGATGAAAGGAGAGAACAAAAGATAATAATAAATTTATAACGAGGCAATGAAAAGGAGAGAGAGATTGCGGAAGAGAGACCTGTTGCATTTCTCAAACAAAAGAACAGATAGAACAGAGTGGGAGGGATCCTGTGGAGCCAGCTCCTAATTCTGATTCCCCAGAAATGGACGTGGGAGTGGAGAGAATGACAGAGAGCAACGTGACTCACTGGAGACAGGTCTATGGAATAGCTGTGCCAGTCAAACGACCCAGAAGTCTCACCCACTGCCATACCTGTGAACCACCTGGCAAAGGTGACATTTATCATGTGTGACTCCGGGAGTCTGCCTTCCCAAGCAATTTAACGATTTTCTAGGGGAGGGCTGGCGTAGGCATCTGTGGCCCTCTTTCCTCTGCCATGTGGCCAATCTGCTGGGGCTGCCTCAGCCTGCCAGCCCTGCACGCGTGGGCTCTCAAGTAAGCCTGGCCGTCACACGACGCACACACGCACCGAATTCCCGATAAGCCCACCAGCCCGCTGGAAGGGTGTGGCGCGGCAGGGGAAGGGCAGTGTCTTCACCACCCTCACGACCATCATCCTTGTCACTGTAATCAAATGACAGCTAAAATCCTCGTGGGTAGAAACTAAACAAGTGGCACCTCTGTTTCTGCCTGATTGTGGAACCACTGGGAGACAGACAATGGAGCCAGTCTGACCAGAGGGCAAAAGATTAAAAGCAACTGGAAAACCGGAATGACGTCTCTAGCAACAATGGGATTGTAGTGCTACACCCCGAAATTTAGTAAGGTCTACCAACCCAGCTCTGGCAGGGGGGCCTCTTCCCAGAGAGCAGAGCAAAATCCATGCCCCAAAGAATGGAGAGAAAGGAAGGAGATGAACTATGCATCACTGTCCCTCCTAACAAAGTCCCTGATCGGATCAGTCATGCTCCCCCGTGGGGGGAAGAGCCCAGCTACATTACTCTAATGGAAGCTTCTCCATAAAACACAAAAACCAGCGAAGAGGCTTCTACCCTTGCCACCATCAGCATCCAAACAGAGAAACACAACCATCTGAGCTTTTTATTTTTATTGGTTTCATAGGAGATGGGGAGGCTGAGTGGACAACCAAGGAATAATCAGGCAACTAACGCATTAGCAACTTCAGGAAGCCATGGCCACCTACAAAAGATGAGGCTGAGGCGTGTGATTGGAACCTGAGGGGTCTCCTTACCAAGGAGGATCTGAAAGTACAGCAGGCACCACCTTGGGGGCTGAAAGGTATGGACAGATGAAGAAAATTGTCAGATGGGCACCTGAAGCAGAAAGGGAGGAGGAGACAGAGCTGACTTCCCACTCCAGCCAGAAACCAGCAAGCCCCACAGCCCTGGGAGCATAGCCCGGAGGGTTATCTCATTTAATTCTTAGAGCAAATCTGTGCGGCAGGTGTTTAATGCTGCTGTTCCGATGGATGGGAAGAAGCCTAGTTAAGTTGACCAAGAGAACAGATGTAATCATATAATTAATAGCAATCAGAAGAGAGTAGTCTTGTGGGGTGATCAAGAGACAGTGTTCAAAATTGACGAGTGGATACTCAAATATATAACAATACTATTTAGGGTTCTGGAAGAAACTGGTAGAACTAAGCCAAGAAATAATGAAGCGGATCATCTCTGTGCAATATGACTAGGATGGGAGGGGGCAGGTGATTTTCTGCAATTTTATTTTATAATTTGCTAAGATATTTGAATTCTTGCCAAATTCCTAATTGGTTTGATAATAAAAAGGAGGGGATGAAAGTTACTTGGCAGAGCCAATTTCCCAGAACTCTGAAGTTCATGCTTCTACACTCACCCCCCCCCAACCCCCCGCCGTCTGCACATGGGGAGTGACCTGTAAACAATTTCTCTGCCACAGAAAGCAGTCCCGCCTGTGACTGGGTGACACACTTCCTGGACAATTGGTCGCATGGCAGGAAATCCTGGAGGAAGGGAAAATTGCCTGGGACCTCAAGGGCACAAGAGAGTGCCCCTGCGTGATTCAACACATAAGACAGCCCTCAGGCACTTCCTCATCTACTGAAATAAGTATCTGAAGGATGCTGATTGCATCCAGCCAAAGCTACAGTGAGGCAGCATTCCCATAGATGGTGACAGTTGATTAGTTACTTTGAAGCACTGCCAGCAAAATGTCTCTGTGATGGGTTTAAATACTGAGCTTTTCATGTGTGAAGGGTGTTCAGGATAAATAATGTAATCAGGTGTTGTGATTGGTTTTGTGGAATATTTCTAATCAGTGATAAGGCAATGACATAAGATTATTTTTTAAACCTGAAATGTACTCTTTCTCCACCTCAGTGAGCACCTGCTGCAATCTAAATAAGGGCTCAATGTAATAGCCAAACACATCATCATCAACATGAACTTGACTCATCCCTCCAATGGCTCATCCAATTACCCCCAGGAAATGGGGAAGGCAATGCTTAAAGTCCTACGTCATTTCATCTCCAATCTCATTGTTTTTCAGCACACCAAAATTATGACTCCACCTTAATATTTCCTTTCTTCCTCCCTCAACCCTGGGGATGAGGCATTGGCAGCATAATAATGGAAGTGAATTGCAGGAAGAGAGGCAGCCAGAAGTAGGGAATTGCCTCTTCCTTGGGTTGGTCTCAGAGATGAAGGTGCAGGGGAAGATGCCACTGTTCCTCCCGAAGGATGCGCCAGGAAAAGTGCTCGGATCCTGGGAGCAGATCCGGTGTCTGGGGCAACCAATCCACGCAGCCACACTGCGCCCTGACCTCCACGGACCCCACATTTGGTTTAATGCCTCTGCATCATCAACTTGAAAATCTTACTAACTTTTTTTTTCTTAATTAGGGGCCTTGCATTTTTGTTTTCATTGGGCCCTGAAAATTATGTCGCTGGTCCTGCACTGGGGACAAAGCCAAGACCCTGGGGGGCAGATGTGAGGGTGGGGGGGGGGGTGAAAGAAAAGGAAGAAGAGTAGAAAAACATAAGGTCCAGGACAGTCAAATGGAGGTGAACTTACCTGGACTTGAAAGGAGACACAACAGAAAAAGAAAAAAATCATGTTGCATTATCTTGTGGACTGATCTAAGACTATCCTCACAGGCTTATTTATCCTAATATTGGATCCATTACAGGGAGAGTGTAGGCTTTCTTTAGCTCCTATTAACTATCCTGTCGATTCTTCTTTCAATTGAAGAATTCACACTTGGTCTTATTTATCTGATTTTATTATTTCCATCTTACTTTATATTGATTATTCTCCTTATTTTGTTCCCTGACCTTATTTGCCAACATACTGTTTGATATGCCTAAATGTTATTTTGACATTATTGGGACAATAATCCACAGCTGTCTTAGAATTTCTACCATAGTTTTTTTCATTTCATTAAATGTTTACTTTCTCTAGTACTTAAAATCACAAAGATCAGTCCAGTTCAAATTGACAACATACAAGGATCCTATGGAACCCTCCCACCCCTGCTGCAAAACCACAATTGGGAAGAAACTCACAACTCTGAGCTCCTCCCTAAGGAGTGGAGGGCTCCTCCCTAAGGAGGAGTGGCACCCCAACTTTCAAGATCTGGAACCAAGAGATGAACTCCTGAAACATCTAGCTTTGAAAACCAATGGGGCAGGGCGCCTGGGTGGCTCAGTTCGTTAAGCTTCTGACTTCGGCTCAGGTCATGATCTCTCCATTTGTGAGTTCAAGCCCCATGTCTGGCTCTGTGCTGACAGCTCGGAGCCAGGAGCCTGCTTCATATTCTGTCTCCCTGTCTCTCTGCCCCTTCCCCACTCATCCTCTGTCTCTTTCAAAAATGAATAAACATAAAAAAAATAAGAAAACTGATAAGGCTTACATCTACAAGGTTCATAATGGTACACTGATATGAGAAACAGTTCCTGAAAGGCTCACACAGCCTCACCCACGCCAGGACCCAGCAGAGGGAGCCAAGTGAAAAGCACCCGTCTTTCTGTGAAAGAGACCAGGCCTGAGGCGCAGGCGTCTAATCTAACACGCATCTAGGGGTTACTAAGATGCCCTCCAGAGATGGAAGCCAGCAGGTGCTATTCTTGCAACCCTCCCTCTGCTTCACTCCAGGTCGCTGGTACCCGCTCCGGGTGCCCCAAGTCTTGTGGCTGCTCTGCACGGCACATGGGACACTTGATAGCCTGGCTCTGGTGGCCAATGGGGATACCACAGGACTTTAACAAATGGAAGAACCAGTTCTTAATCAGCTACTGCTCCTCTGTCCCCAAGGCACACTGCAGAGACAACAGACTGAAACTCATGTCTTTTTTTTTAAGGAAGCATATTACCTTATTTCTTAAAAATAACTTTGTTAACGTTTATTTATTTTTGAGGGACAGAGAAAGAGCATGAGTCAACAAGGACCCCAAAGAGAGGGAGACATAGAATCCAAAGACACGCTCCAGGCTCTGAGCTGTCAGCACCACAGAGACCAATGCGGGACTCGAACCCACGGACCCTGAGATCATGACATGAGCCAAAGTTGGATGCTCAGCCGACTGAGCTGTCTAGGCGCCCCATTTTATCTTATCTTAATAGTGGTGACTCGAGTGGCAGGTTTCCAATTAAAGACACATTTAAGGGCAGACTACAATCCCCTCCAGAAACCAGGGAGGCAAGAGAGGTGCCATCTTTGCGCTCTCTGCTCTCCCATTCCAGGTCATCAGCGTCTCCAAGAAAGGAGCTTACATACATGGTCTGGAAACTTGGCTTTGGTGGCTACCACTCAGAGGACACGTCCCTCCATAGCCCAGCTCCAGTGGCTAGTGAAGCTTGTGTTTACAGGTTCAACAGGACAGCAACACAAAAAAGGAAAGGTCCTTAAATGGCTATCACCACAGGGTTCATTGCAGAAGAAAAGGTAAAAATGCCCATCTCCCCAGCCTTCCCTTGAAAGGGGAACTAGAAAATGAATTTTTTTTTCCTGTGGTACAGTTTAGAAATTCTATTCATGAGGCTATATGAACAGAAGCCAAAGATTTGAAGGTCTATGAATGAAGTCAAAGAAATGAACTATACTTTTCCCTTTCCTTCAGTGCGGTTCATTATCTTTCAACTATTTGTAATACCACGGGATCCTAGGGAGCACTTCTGATACTATTTCCTCATGCGTCCTTTCTTCTCATGGGACCTCTCATCTGTATCAACCTTCATGTTCTATCCATAGAGCTCCCACATCCTTGCCAATTCTGTCCCTGGCCACATCCATTGGTTCAAGGGTGCACACCTGAACTGGGCCCCTCTGGTACTTCATTTCCTTAGCCGTTATTGATTGGTGCAGGGCTGGACACCTTGCCCAGTGGGACTAATGGGTCCCTTCCCTGGGACTTGTAAATGTAGGACCACCTTCTCAAGATGTGAACACCAGAAGTTATCATTGCCATTCTTCCCACCATCTGTAGGAAACTGGTTCAGTGGATGAGAACTCAGCAAAATGAAAGAAACAGAAAAAAATAGAGATGACAGAATTTTCTGCAGGTCTTCAAACCTCTGGCTTCAGATACTCTGAAAGTCCAGCTACATCTCAATATTCCATCACATGGTGGTTCAATTCTTCATTCAAATATATGAAATACTCTCATACACTTGCAGTAAATTCATCCCTTTTTCAGTTTGAGTTGAGATTTATCATTTGTAACCAAAATTATCACAACAGTACAAGGACCAAAATGTTAGCATTCTCATACCTCACTATACACAATATTTGTGATAAAACATTGAATTTACAGCACACTTTTCTAACATTTCAAGTTAGCCAAGCAAAACATATGATCCTTGAGAGAATTCCCTTATACAAAAGTAACCTCTGGGGGCACCTGGGTGGCTCAGTTGGTTAAGCGACCGACTCTTGGTTTCAGCTCAGGTCATGATCTCAGGGTTTCGTGGGTTCGAGCCCCACACTGGGCTCTGCACGCTGACCGTGTGCAGAGCTTACTACGGATTCTCTCTCTCCCTCCCTCTCTGACCCTCCCCTGCCTGTGCTCAGTCTCTCTCAAAATAAATAAATAAACTTAAAAAAAGAAAAGTGACCTATATAACCTTTTTTCCTACCTAAGTCCTGCACGCAAAGTAATATTATCACAAATGTTCCTGATACACGTCCCTCAGAAAGCTGGACACAGTGAAGTATTTCAAAACCAAACTGTCAGATTCTGCTCTTTTCAGTCCAGTTTTTCTGTACTCACTAAACTGTCTATAAACATGCACTGCTGTTGTCCGAGGAACCACAAAATACACAGAAACACACAGACATACATTCCAATCACTTCAAAATTGTGTCAAGAAAGGAGTAAATTTTGGAAGTTGCTGAGCCCATGACAACTTTAGCACGGCCTTGCTTCCTGGCTGAGAAATCTGGGGGAGGGGCGGGGAGGGCTCCATCACCAAGGTAGAAAGGACGCTGGTCCCTGTGAAGCACAGGTCACATAACAGAACCCTGTGCCAGTCCGTCAGGATAGGGCGGGGAGACAGTGGGGCCTTCCTGGTAACAGTGGCTCATGTGACAGCCCCTGAGGGACTTCCACAGCTGCCAACACCGAGGCTTATGGCTTCCATCAAGGAATTAATGCTGTCATGAAAAAATATGCTGTACAATTTGTATAGCTTGGCACCCATATCCTTTGACAGACCATCTGCCCTATGCCACTCTCTCTCCTCCCCGCCGCGCCCCCCTCTCCATGACACCAGCTGCTTTAGAGACAAATGGAAGCCAGAAATGCGGACAACTGCAGTTTCTCTTTCTTTTCTGCATGGCACCGCTTCTGGGGAAATAAGATTTCAGTGACTTTAATGCAGACGAAAAGAACCAGGCATGATTTTATTCGAACAGAGAGAGAGAATCTTAGCTGTATGGAAATAGCGGAACTGAAGGGTTCCCTAAACCCTGCTTTGTGGTCCTGTTCCTGCTTCTACTCTTGCTAGGACCCGCACCCACTTTGTATGTGGGGCATAGTGCAAACAGTGTCGTGCCCTCCTGTGGGGACAAGGAGTCAATGATTTCTCCAGAATCTAGAACAACTAAGGAAGAACCAGGGAGGAGGAACATACGAAGCTATCGTATGTGTATTCCAGACCACAGAGGCTAGACCTCTGACAGCAAACCCCCGGCTCCAAGGAATAACACTGGGCCCTAGTCTTCCTTCTAGCCAGTTCCTAGATGCCTGAGGGGCATGCACTCCAGACCTCGATCCTCACTTCAAAACCCCAGACCCCGAGCAAAGACGAGACTCTCTCCTCTCCTTCCTGAGCATCTGTCTGCATCTGCTCTCTCTTTATACCTTCAATAACCTGCTCTCATCTCCTGCTGGCCTAAATTTGATTTCAATCTTATGTGCAGTCAGGGACCCTGTTGGCTGGCCCTGCGGGACCCTCTCTTGGTCCATAGACCCAGCCTGCGGGCATCAGTATAAATCTTCCAGACCAACTCTCATGAGCCCTCCCAGGGAACTCTGCGCCTTGAGACGGAGCAGAACACTCTAGCTCTGCCCTCCCCCACCCATCTCTGGCTTCCAGTTGGCCTGAACTGAATAGCAGGCAGATCCCCCAGAAACTGACACAAAGCAATTTTATTTGTTACAGACTATTGCATTTTTCTAACACCTGACAAAAGTTTTTCTGAGGGAGAAGAAAAGGCAAGGCAGTTGGGTACTGATTGGAAAGTGGATTTTCTCGAAAGAAACTGGGATAACTACCGTCCTTTGCCTTCTGGTTGGTGGCAGGTGGGGACCAGGGTGGAGTCAGAAGGTTAATAACGAGTTTTATCTCACTTGGCTAACAGGGTTTTTCATAATGGTATTAAACACATATAAAAACTGATACTGGGGATGCCTGGGTGGCTCAGTTGGTTGAGCATCTGACCCTTGATTTCGGCTCAGGTCACAATCTCGAGGTTTGTGAGTTCAAGACCCGCATCAGGATCTGTGCCGAGCATATAGACTGCTTGGGATTCTCTCTCTCTGTTCTCTCTTCCTCTCCTCTCTCAGTCCCCATCCCCACTCACTCTTTCTTCCTCTAAAATATAAATAAATAAGTAAATTATAAATAAAAAACCAACGCTGTTATGAATTCCTTAGCAGCATGGACATAGAGGGAATGGGGAGGGGCAAAAAATAAAAATAATAAGTCCAGCACACACTTACACACTCACACACACACACACACACACACACACACACACTAAAAACTCACTGACAGTTCACAACTCAGAAAACATACCGCAGTGCTCAGGGCCTTCTTCCTGGTCTGTTTACACTGAACATTGATCACAAGTTCTTTATGCTTCCTGAGGCAGACAAGAATTTTGTAAATTGATACAGCTTATGTGCTCTCCCCAGTGTGATGAATAAAGCATCTCTCATAACCAGCTGCCTCAAATAATTGTTTGCATAAGGAAAACAGTGTTTCCAAAGACTTCCTACCGCGCAGCGCCCTGAACACGGGATGTCATCTGTGTTTGAGCAGACCAGGGAGCTGCTTCGGGGTGCTCATTTCCATCCCTGTCCTCTGAGGGGTCAGGATCTTATTCGCTGCCCTCCTCTCTCCGCACCCCAGGAACATTAAACGCTTCCCTCTCCGGGAGCATCTTTCATTTTTCCTTCTACATAGCATCTCCCTCAGCTTATGAAAGGTGTCACCTAACTATCTTGGATGCATTTTTTCCCATCCTGATTTTCAAAGTGCTTGTAATGTGCATTAATGCCCTTTGATTGACCTCTTCCCGCACTCTCTCCTCTGTCTACACTAACACTATTTTCTCTCCCCACCCGTCCAAACCACACACTTGTCTGAAGACTCAGATATATGGACTTCAAGGTTGAAAAGCATAATGCAAAATTATGCAAAGGGAAACAATATATTTTTTTAAATTTATTTTGAGAGAGAGAGAGAGAGAGACAGAGAGGGTGAGCACACCAGCAGGGGAGGGACAGAGAGAGAGAGAATCCCAAGCAGGCTCCATGCTGTCAGTGCAGAGCCCAGGGTGGGGGCTTGAACCCACACACTGTAAGCCGAAATCAAGTGTGGGATGCTTAACCAACTGAGCCAGTCGGCCGCCCTGAGACACAATATCTTATTATATTCTCCAACACCTAGAACCACCTCTTGATTAAAAAAAGCACTCGGTGATTTTATCTGGTGACTTTATCAATGGGCATCTTGTTGGAGAATGACATACGAAGGAGCTGGCCCAGGAAAAGCCTTGTTTACACCTGTTGTCCCAACATGACCATGAATAGTTTCCCTCTCACTCACAAAAATGGGGGCGCCTGGGTGGCTCGGCCCATTAAGCACCTGACTCTTGATACCGGCTCCGGTCATGATCTCATGGTTTGAGGGATGGAGCCCAGCCTCGGGCTCCGTGCTGCCAGCATGAAGCCTGCTTGGGATTCTTTCTTTCCTTTCTTTCTCTCTCTCTCTACCCCCCAAATAAATAGACACTAAAAATATTAAAAATGAATAGTGTCCTCTTTGTTCTGGTTTGAACAGTAAGTTATATGATCACCCCCCTTGTAAGCATATCATATATAGTCCCAAATAGGAGCAAAAATCCTTCTGGTGACGTATATTTTATTTTCCGTTGTAATCATTAGAAGTATAATAAAAGCATGCATACTTATAAAGCAAATAAAAGGAGAAATGGACTGATTTTTAAAAATTTGATTAATCTAAAAGTAAATCAAGGGGTACCAGGCTGGCTCAGTGAGCAGAGTGTATGACTCTTTATCTCAGGACTGTGAGTCTGAGCCCATGTTGGGTACAGAGATTACATCAAAAAATCTTTAAAAGGGGCCCCTGGATGGCTCAGTCAGTTAAGTGTCTGACTTCAGCTCAGGTCATGATCTCACAGTTCGTGGGTTCAAGCCCCATGTCAGGCTCTGTGCTGACAGCTAGCTCAGAGCCTGGAGCCTGTCTTCAGATTCTGTGTCTCCCTCTCTCTCTGACCCTCCCCACCCCCTGTTCATTCTCTCTCTCTCTCTCTCTCTCTCTCTCAAGAATAAATTTTTTAAAAACCATAAAAAATCTTTAAAGATACATAGTTAATTAAATAAATAAAAGTCAGTCAAGAAACAAGCATGGGGACAAAAATAAATGGGACAAATAGAGAAGAAACAGTATACAACAGATATCAACCCAAATGCATCAGTGTGCTTATTAAATATAAATGTTTATGTAACCCAATTCAAAAGACTCTCAGACCATATATTTTTTCCAGTCCTACTACATGCTACCCACAAGAGAGATATCGAAAGCCTGAAACCAAAAACAAACCAGAAGGGTATATTAATGTAAACATGCACAAAAAGAAAGCAGACATGGACATGTTTAGACCTGTAGACTTTAAAGGAAGATGCAATCAAGGTTAAAAAAGGCACATTTCCTGAAGATGAACGGTCAATTATAAACACAGATGCAACAGTCTGAAATTCATACTCACCTAATAACATAGCCTAAAAAGATATAAACTCAAGCAGCAAAACTACAAGAAGTGGAAAACCCCACATTAACAGAAATGCTAACATGCCTCTCTTGATAAAAAACCCCACTGACAATAAGTCCAAAGAGACACAGAAACATTGAACACAGTTAACAGACTAGCAAACATATAGCCAAACAGCCAGTAGGTGTAAAATGCATGCCCTTTTAACCTGCACATGGCACATTTTGGCCATTAACTAGGCCTGAAGCAAGTCACAAAACATTGCAGAGAATTGAAATCTCAGATTATATTTTTCAGCCAGAGTGGAATAAGCTGGAACACAATAACAAAAAGCTAGAAATTTTCCAAATATGTATGAAATAATGATCTCAAATAACCCATGGGTCAAAGGAAAAATCACTACAAAAATTAGAAAATATTTTCAACTGAATGCTAATGTAAAGAAGACACATAACAAAACTGTGGCCTGCAGCTGAACCCATACTTATGAAAAAGTTGTCAACTTGAAAAAATGTATTTCAAAAGCAGAAAGATGGAAAGAAACCAAAAAAAAATGTACTCATGACCAACTCCAAAAGCTACAAATAAATAGCAAATTAGAAGCAAAGAATGTAGAATTAAGAAAACAAGAAAGAAGTCGAAATGGAAAACCTACAACAGAGAAAATTCTAAAAGCAGTTTCCTTAAAACCGGAAGTAACACTTAGAAAATATTTATAAAAAGTATAAACCCAAACAGGACTAATCAAGAAAAAGAAAGCACAAAAATTCAGTATTAGGAA
Organism: Suricata suricatta; assembly: GCF_006229205.1. Classification (NCBI taxonomy): domain Eukaryota; kingdom Metazoa; phylum Chordata; class Mammalia; order Carnivora; family Herpestidae; genus Suricata; species Suricata suricatta. The sequence continues at coordinate 110,827,980 of NC_043701.1, read as the reverse complement.
TGATAAGGGGGATATTTTTAACATCCAAAGACATTTATTTTTTTAATGTTTATTTACTTATTTTTCAGAGAAGGAGAGAGGCAGAGAGAAGGAGGGGCAGAGAGAGAGGAGAGAGAATCCCAAGCAGTTCTGAGCTGTTAGCACAGAGTCCAACATGGGACTCAATCTCACAAACTGTGAGATCATGACCTGAGCCAAAATCAAGGGCTGGTGGCTCAAATGACTGTGTTCCATTGCAAAGACCTTTAAAAATAAGAAGAAATGAGGACAACGCTTCATTGTAGATGAATTCCATATGACATATTCAGAGAGTGCTCCTATAAAAGATGAACCTCAATTCCCTTCCTCTTGAGTGTGAGCAGGACTTACTGACTCGATTCCAAGGAACAGAGTATGAAAAGGGAAAGAAGTAATTCTATACAGTGAAGAAACCTGGCAGACACCAGATAATTAGTCCCAAATTATAAAAAATGGTTCACAGATTAACACAAATCTGTTATTTAGCCAAGAAAAGATTTGAAGTCCATACCTAATTCTCTGTGACAAACATATTTTTTCAGATTATTAATTTCTTTCCTACAAAAGGATTATTGGCTTTGATGTCTCCTTTTCTTTGCTCTTCTTTCTCTTTTTACTCTCCATAATCCTGTTGAACAGAAACATAAACAATTTCTAGGAAATGATTACAGGGGGGTGCCAAGCACGGCCCCAGGTGCATCCCATCCCTGCATGCTCCTTTCTTTGCAGTGGGATGTTTGCAGTTTCTCTCCTCAAGGGGTGGACTCCATTTCTCATACCCTAAGTCTAGATTTGCCCATTATCATGCCTCAGCCAATAGGAAACACAAGCAGAGACTTGAGACTTTGAGAGAGACAAGTCCAAGCTAGGCTGGTGAAAGGTGAGAGCCACGTGGAACAGAGATGAGCTGTCTTCTCCGAGGTCCCTCCCAGATCAACCAGACCAAACATCACACGCGTGAGTGAGGCCACTGCAGACCACCCTGCCCCAGCGGGGCCAGCCCACAGTCAAAGAACCAGTGGACAAACCCACAGAACCATGGGAAATAGTACTAAGTTTGGGGATGGATCATTATGCTACAGAAGTCAACTGATAGAACCATCTTTTCTGGTTTTTATTTCCTCTGAGATACTCGTTCCAAAAAAAAAAAAAAATCTTTATATTTAATGACCAGGATCCCACTGGCAACACTTCAAATCCAGGTAAGAGGTTCTTCACCACACATCTGGAAGTGGAGCATACCTCTGAGTCTAGGCTTTATTTTGACCCTATGTGCCCAGGGCAATTACACGCCTGGCCAACGTTCAGTAATGCTTGCCACTAATCCCCCCTTGACTTGGGACTTCTGCTTCTTCAAGCCCCTGGTCGGTGCCTCTGAATCAGTCCATGATCGGGTCCATTTAATTATATTTTATAAGTACCTACCTGTACCAAGAATTGAGTCTGAGGGGTAGAGACACAAAGGGAAATCAGATAGCCTTGCTCTCAAGATGGTGTGGTGCAGGGGAGACAGAAAACCAACACTGAACACCGAGAAAGTACCATCCAGTGGATGCACTATTTAACTGGTACCTCGGTTCTCCACTAACACACATTTTCCCGGTGCCTGGGGCTGCCTGGCGTCCCCATAAACCAGGCTGCTGTTTCTGGCAAACTGCAGTTGCTCTGTCTCAGGCTGCTCACCTGCCTGTCTGAGCCTTCACCAGTCACCTGCTCTCTGAATCTTTAGAGTCACAACTCTCCCTCGGTCCCTGCTTGGATAGAGGCATGGGGTCAGAGCTTGGTCTGTTTCCTCGGCTAAGGTGATGAGCTGGGCTGCTCTCCTCTGCAAGGTGTGATCTGTTGACCTCAGACCCATCTCTTTTGTCACATCTCTGTCGATCCATCCTCTGACCCTGTTTCTGCCCCTGCTCGATGGTGTGACCACAACCAATGTTTATCCATTTTCCACGGATAATGCTGGTCCTGCCCCCTAAGTCTCCTCATGGAACTACTTGAGCGACTTTGGACTTCTCATTGCTACGCTGCCACCCCGCTCCATGCTCTCATTAATCTATCTCCTTCCTATTATCTTCTGTTCTCCATTCTACCATTTTGCTCTGCTTTAAACATCATTACTTGAGGAGTACCTGTGTGGCTCAGTCAGTTGATCGTCTGACTCTTGATTTTGGCTCAGGTCATGATCCCAGGGTTATGGGGTTGAGCCCCACATTAGGCTCCACACTGAGCGTGGAGCCTGCTTAAAAGTGTCTTTCTTTCCTCTTTCTCTCTCTGCTCCTCTCTCCTGCTCAGCCTCTCTCTCTCTCTCTCTCTAAAATAAAAATTAAAATTAATTTTAAAGTATTACTTGATTCATAATGAATTTGATTATTGCAACTGTCCAGACTAGAAAACAAGTCTAGTATCAATTGGACAGAATAACTAAATCATTCTATATTGATCAAAATCATCCTTTAGAATATATTTATAAGAGACTAGATAATTTTGGGACACCTGGGTGGCTCAGTTGGTTAAGCATCCAACTCCTGATTTCAGCTCAGGTCATGATCTTGTGGTCATGAGATCAAGCCTCATGTCAGGCCCCAGGGTAATCACAGACCCTGCTTGGCATTCTCTCTCTCTCTCTCTCTCTCTCTCTCTCTCTCTCTCTCTCTCTCTCTCCCCCTCTCCCCCTCTCCCGCTCTCTGCCCCTCCCCTGCTCATGCTTTCTCGCTCTCAAAATAAAAAACATTAAAAAAAGATAGAGAGACTAGATACTTTTAATTAATATGAAACCATTTTTTTTTAATTTTCTAAATAACAAGTTATGGGAGAGTCGTCAGCATCTCACTGACAAATTCCTTGGAGCTATTTTAAAGGCTAACTAGCAGATGGGAAAGATGGGGAATTGGTCCCGTTCCTGTCACGATTTATGTAAAATTTGTGGTGAATCTATGGAACAACTAGTTGTTTAACTCACTGCCTTGTAAGCTCCTGACTAATCATTCCCCTTCTAGGCAACCTGATTCAAAACAAAGGGAAGCAAAATATCTCCTACCAACACAAGCAAACAACGAGAACAAAAGGATCCAACAACTGATGAAAACCGGGGCTGTCGTTTAGTCTGTGAACAACTTTGAGTTGACACTGAGACACTAAAATCCGTACAGAACTTGGGTTATTCTGTTGGGGATCTCTGTGCCCAGGAACTCTCTAATCTATCTCCCTGACCCTGTACAACCTCATTTTTCTCATAGTTGCATGAGTAAATAAAACAAGGCCTTCCTTGAAGGCGAAACTAATGACTGCCCATTAAAATGACACTGTTTGCCCTCAACAAATAGTAAACAGAGTATCTATAATTCTGCATGAAATGACAGTGATTTTTTTTAAATAGCTGGGATGCTAGTAAGATCATGACTTGGCTATATTTAATAACTCTAAACGTCAAATGTAGTCCAGACTCCCCAGGACCAATTTAAATTGTCAAGGAAGGGGCGCCTGGGTGGCTCAGTCGGTTAAGTGTCCGGCTTCGGCTCAGGTCAGATCTCACGGTTCATGGGTTCGAGCCCCGCGTCAGGCTCTGTGCTAACAGCTAGCTCAGAGCCTGGAGCCTGTTTCAGATTCTATATCTCCCTCTCTCTCTGACCCTCTCCTGCTCACACTGTCTCTGTCTCTCAAAAATAAATAAAAAGCATTAAAAAAATTAAAAAATAAATAAAAAAATAAATTGGCAAGGAAAAACATGTCAGGGTTAGAAATGACCGATTTGTGCATATTATGTATAAATTTTGCTGATAGTTGAATAAAACATTTGCCAGGGCTCCAGCACCAGCTTGATCGGAGGCAAGAGAAGAAAACTATGAAATGCTGTTTCCTCCTGGCAGAAGCGGAAGCCAGTGTTTGGGGGCAGTGAGGACGTGAGTTGGGTTTGTCGTGTAAGCCAGAGGTTTGTTGCCTTGAGGAAACTTCTGAGAGTTGACCTGAATTCAATTCTTTGGCCAGTGACTGCTCACAGCTGAGCACGAGTTCCACTCTGAGCACGTGAGTGCCCCCGCTTCTGTCTGCCTCTCCCCTCCGCACCCTACAGACCTGGTGCTGCTGCTCACTGTCACCGCTCACACAGGTAATGTTTCAGATGCAACGATGTGGGATTCGCAGGAAGGGATGGGACTAGCCATCTCTTTTTCTGCCACCACCACCCATCCAGAAGCCTTGGAAGAGCTGCCTCCCATTGGCCACATGCTGATCAACTCTACACATACCCAGGGGTCCCCTCTTTTACCCCCCATACTCACCAGGGAGATTTTACAAACAGGTATAGTTCCTTCTCTAACATGAATTTTGCTGAATTTTCTTTCCTTAATCCTGGTGGACTATAGATATTTTCATATTTGGAGTGTATTGAAATGCTATTTATATTCTTGATTCTCTTCCCTTTACGTTAGCCGCTGTTGCTGTTAGTAGTAGTACTTTATGTTTCTTATTTAATTAACACTTTAACAGCTTTATTGCGATGTGGTGGATATGTAAAGAACTGCTCATATTTAAGGTGTACGATTTGAGGAGTTTGGATACATGTGAGCGTCCAGGATGCCATCATCACAAGGAAGATAATAGACATATCCATCACCTCTCAAAGGTTGCTTGTGTCCCTGTGTGTGTGTGTGTGTGTGTGTGTGTGTGTGTGTGTGTTTTGTGGTAGGCTAACGTGAGGTCTGTGGGACCATGCTCTCCACGGCGCTGGGAAGCAATGCCAGCACAACGATACACTCACCACATTCTGTACCACATAGCATTCGGTTTTTCCCTTTCACTATGATACTCAATAATATACATGAGATAATCAACACTTTATTAAAATATGCATTATGTTAGAGATTTTGCCCAACTGTAGGCTAACATAAGTGTTCTGAGTACATTTAAGGTAGGCTAGGCTAATCTATGGCATTCGGTAGGTATTAAATGCATTTTTGACAGGACGTTTTCAATTTACAATGAGTTTATTGGGAAATAACCCTATCACAACCCTATCAAAGAAGATCTGTATATATTTATGAAAATCTTTTAGCCTCATAGGAATGCTTTTGGTTGGAGTTACTATGAATTCGTCACCACCCCGAGGCTGAAATTATTTAGCACACAACTACTTTCTCTAGCAGGGTACTTTGAATCTTGCTACTTAGACATTGGATCTTTTTGGCTAAACATGGAAGATGGATAGTGACCAGATAACTTTTCTTCAAACAGCAGCAGCAGCAGCGATGACAACAGCAGGATGGATCTGTCATTCTTACCGGCAGTGCCGACTGTTTGCATTTAGTATAAATGCCCTCCCTCGAAATTGGCCTCATCAGGAAAAATCTTAGGATGTTAAATTGCTTTTTCTTGTCAAGTACAGAAGTTCTGTCCTTTTTTTCAACAAAAAATCATGTGTTTTCCTAGATAGCAAAGCATTTTTTATCTCAGGAAGAAAAAAAAATGTCCTGGAGAGGAGCATTGTGAGAACTCCATCAAATATTAGTGAGGGAAAAAAAAAATCCCATAAACTGAGCTGTGAGACTTTGTCCATAAGGGACAGCCACTGGAGAAAACAAAACAAAACAGTATATTCTAGTGGAGAAAAGAACTAAACTAGAAATTAGGGACTGGTAAACATTTTTTTTCTAGAGCTCAAAAAGGGTTGTACATTTTTTTTTCTTTAGATTTTTTGTTTTTTAAGAGAGAGAATGTGTGCACGAGCTGGGGAGAAGGGCAGAGGGAGAGAATCCTAAGCAGCCTCCATGCTGAGTGCAGGGCGTGAGGCGGGCTTGATCCTGCGACCCTGGGATCAGGACCTGAGCCGAAACCAAGAGTCTGATCCTTACCCGACTGAGCCGCCCGGGCACCCCCACAAATTGTGGAATGTTAAGTGTCCCTCTCACTGCCTCCTTACTACATTCACTGACAGACATTTGATGCTGTCACGGCCACACGCCGGCTCACGTGCACAGACTGTTTTGACATGAAAAGCTTCCCCTTTATAGGAAGAATATTTTAGGAGGATAAAAAGATATTGATTCTGGTCCTTCTATTTCAGAAAGTTTCAATAAAATTGGCAAAGCTCTTTTCAATCGTCACGATTTTTCTCTACAAGCTTCTGGACTCCAAAGTCTAGAGGGCTTTTTCTTTTTAATTTTTTTTTTTGAGACACCAGATGTTTTTGCTTTACCACAATTAAAAATCAAACCATCTCCATTAATTTCCATTGACATTTTAAACTTCATGTTCTCTGGGGCAACTTAAGGGTTTTTATAATTTTCTCATTTTAAAGGCAAGGAACAGGAATTGAGTTTATTAACATTTGAAAATAGGAAACTATTACTTGTGAGACTTTTTTAAGAAAAAAAAATGTAGAGAGTAGCAACTAAAGTCTTTAAAAATAATGTACTCTATTCTCCCTGGAACATATGTAATTTCTTTGAAGTTAAAGGCCTAAAGAAACTAACACCGACTAAAAGGCAAACCCTGAGGGCTAAATTAATGTTCTTCCACTTATATCCAAATGCTTACCAGGGAGCCATCCGAACAAAAGGAATGTCTTTTAAAACTGAAAGAATTTTGAGAACCAAAGTCATTAATGGTTACCATTTATATATTTTGTATTTATCACCACGGGCTTGCATATTTTTATGAAGGAGGATTTCAGACAAAATAAGCAGACTCAGCTTACCCATTATTTACAGCCACAAATGATTAGACTAAGCCAATAATTTGAATTATTTTACGATTAGCTATTTTAGTCATTGATCAGACCATATCGGGCTATGATCAGGGCACAACACAGCCATCTTTACACCTCACGCCTTCCATCTGATGGCTGTGGATTTGCCATGTCCTCCTTCTGCTCCACGTGGTAGGACAGAGGTACAGTTTGAAAGTCCCCCTATTCCTTTGGTCTTAAACCCTAGCTCTTAAAATGTGGTAAGGACCTGCCCAGAGGGAAAGGGCTTAGTTAGCAGATTGGACTCAGGGAATTTAGGGAAATATCACATCCCTACTCCAGTTAGTCACTTGTGAATATGTACTCAAGCGTAATTCCTTTGAGAACAGACACCGTAATTACTTCCTTTGTTTAGGACCTAACACCTGTAAAGACTCAAAGCCTGTTTATAGAACTGAATGAACAAATGATGGAATAAACAGATGAACAAATGAATTAACCAGTCCTTTTCCCTTGACAATGGTGAACTGCCTTAAGCCTTCAAAGAAGGGTTAAGAAAGACTAGGAAGATTGGCAAACTATTCTATTCTTTTCTATTCTATTCTGTTGGGCACCAACTACATACTTGTTCACATGTATTACTTCGTAAGATTCAGAGCTGTCTATGACATTGACCAAGGTCACGCACGGCTAGCACATGGTGGGGCTGGGTTTTAAACCTAATGAGATCTTTCTGCCATCCCAATACCTTTGACTTTACGCTTGTTCTACATTATGTGGAGCATACTGTATGTATCTCTCTCTTCAGAGAGAGAGATTCAGAAGAGAAACTAGGAAGTAACGTTTCTCATCCTAAACCAGAGACTGAATATTGGAGGACTTGCAATTAAAATGTCTTGAAGACAGAGCGCCTGGGTGGCCCAGTTCGTTAAGCATCCAATTCTTGATTTTGGCTCAGGTCACAATCTGAGGGTCATGAAATCAAGCCTCACATCAGACTCCATGCCCAGCTTAAGATTCTCATTCTCTCTCTTTCTCTCTCTGTCTCTCTCTCTCCCTCTCCCTCTCCCCACCCCCGCTCTCTCTCTTTCTCTTTCTCCCCCCCCCCCCCCGCATGCCTCTCCCTCTGCCCCCCCCCTCAAAATATAAAGAAATAAATTAATTAAATGTCTTTGAGACAACTTAGGGAAATCAGTAATCATGGAGAAAGAAAAAGCTGGGTCTGTGGTTTATTAAGAACCAGGGGAAGGAAAGTACAATATGTCTAAGTATTCAGTTCTTTACAGGCATTCATCGCCTCTGTTGGGGTTCACCAGTGAAGCCCCACTGCCTCGATTCAGCAAATAAATCACGAGGGCAATAGTTAAGGTATCTGCCCCCAATTCAGGAAATAACATGCCTTCACCTTGAATCTGGGTCTGCGTCACTGCATGAATTCCTTAGCATGAAAGTTGGCACCAGAACCCCACATACATCCTGACAAATGTTGCTGTAGGACATGTACTCTCGGGACAAGTGCCCTCATGTCAGCTAATATCCTGCAAACGGAAGCAAGTCCTAAGCAAGGGTCTTAACGTAGGGCCAGCACTTCCACTTCCACTGGTTCCTGCTTGGACTCCAGAGAATGCAAGAAGACCTGAAATTTTAGAATTGTTGGCAACAAGTGTGTGTGTGTGTGTGTGTGTGTGTGTGTGTGTGTGTGTATGTTTGTGTATGTGTACATACAGTTGTTTTTTTTTTTTGGCAAGAGTTCTCTAGCTATTATTAGATTCAAAAGTGGTTTAAAACCAGAAAGGTTAGAGGTTTCTGGGAGAGAAAATACCCCTCGTAATTTTATTTTAAGTTTATTTATTTTGAGAGAGAGAGAGAGAGAGAGAGAGAGAGGGAGAGAGAGAGAGAGAGAGACAGTCACTGGGGTAGGGGCAGAGAGAGAACGAAAGAGAGAGAGAGAGGATCCCAAGCAGGCTCTGTGCTGTCAGTACAAAGCCCAATGAGGGGACTGAACCCATGAACTGTGGTATCACGACCTGAGCTGAAATCAAGAGCCCAATGCTTAACCCACTGAGCCACCTAGATGGCCCACTTCTTGTGCTTTTTAAATTCCTTCTTCATATTATATTTCTCTAATCCTAACATTTGTATTCTCATTTATATTTTATGACTGTATCTGCTATTATTATTGTTGCCATCAACTTCCAAATACGTATTTAAGGCAAAGTGGCAGAGACTTTGTAAGGGGCTGAAAGGGATCCTGCAGGCGGGCGTGGCTAGGGGCGTGGCTGATGGGCGTGGCTAGGGGTGCTCTGCTGCAGCCTCACCCACAGGACTGGGAGGACTGCCAACAGCTTCTTAAAGGAAATTCAGGTCTATGTAAAGCATGCTATTACCAGCCACTGCCAAAAAGACACCAAGGTCTTTGCTGTTGAAGGAGCAATTGCCACCTTAGTATAAACACAAAAGTGTGATGATCTGCAACAGCGATACATGGAGATCTGTTGTCCCACAGGAATGCAGGACTCAGAGATGAGACGCCCCTGTTGTCATAAGGGAGCCCGGTGGCAGGGGTGGGGAGAAGGTGTGGACCATTCCTGTGCCACACGCTGCCGCTTTCCTAAAGTGCATCCACTATTTGCACTTAGCAAAGTCCCTGGGAATCATTAGTACTTGTTATTGCTCTGTTCACATGGATCAGTATGTTATGTGATTCCTACATACAAAGTGGCAAAATAAACCCTCACTGCACCCAAGGAACCAATATGGCCCATTACATCAAGAGCGCAGCGTGAAAGATTCCCTGGATAGACACTGTTAAGTCACAGCCTCATAGTTTCAGTGGAGGTGCTGACTTGTATTGTGTCAAACAGCTGTATGTTAAAGACTCTCTAAATAGACAGAGACACGACAAAAATATGTTGGCATCCGATTGCTGTGCCAATCATCTGAAGCCAATGTGATAAGATGTTGCAAAAAAACAAAAACAAAAACCAAGAGGGACATACATTAGATTTGTTAAAACTCAACTAAGTCTAGTTTGGAGATCATAACAACCTTGTCACACCCCTCGGTATTTTGAATTGAGCGGTCCCACTGCACAGTCTTCCGAGAGTCTAACTCTAAAGCAAAAGTGAAGATCAGCGAGGGATCTGTGGCAGTTTGGACACAGAGCATTACCACCAACTTCTAGATTTCGCATGAGCTATTAAATCTGCTGATGGTATAAGATGCTAAGGAGCCAAGGTCAAGATCTGACCCCACGTGTGCCACTGAGTTTCACCTAAGTCTGTAACAGGAGAGAAAACACCCAAGCATGAGCAGCCATTCTCCTGGGGCTCGGAGCATTCTTCCAGTACGAGGGGACCAAATAGGAAAGGGCCAATTTCTACTACCGATAAGCAGGGTGGGCAGAGGAGGGGTGAGGCCCATGTTTTACACAAGTCAAAACCAGTCACATTTAAAGTCAGGACCACACAGGCACCTGGGTGGCTCAGTCAGTCAAGCGTCCAACTTCAGCTCAGGGAATGGTCTCACGGTTTGTGGGTTCGAGCCTCGGGTCAGGCTGTGTGCTGACAGCTCAGAGCCTGGAACCTGCCTCAGATTCTGTGTCTCCCTCTCTCTCTCTGCCCCTCCCCTGCTCATGCTCTGTCTCTCTCTGTCTCTCAATAAATAAACGTTAAAAAGATTAAAACAATAAACTCAGGACCATAACTTTGTTCCTCTTTCCACTATGCCTTGCTGCGTGCTCTGCTGAAGACAGAACAGTGGCTCCATCTACACAATCTAGGTCACTTGGCACTAAGAGCTTGCGGCTAGTTGGTGGAGTCAGAGTAACATTTAAACATCTGTATTTTAATAATAATAATTTTCCTCATTGGATAAAAAAATAAGGCAATAATCAGACCTAGAGCCCAACAATCTCAAATACACACATATATGTACATATATACGCAAATATATGTACATGCACATAAACAGACACAAAAATATAAATATTTTTATACACCGATATGCTTATGTTGCACAAAACAGGATCATACTATATATACTATTTTGTTATGTGATATTTTCCCCCTTATTGATAGGTCATAAAAATCAGTTAAAAAATGTAGTTCTAAAATATGTTTAATAATACATCTGAAGCCGGTTATCTTCAGTAGAAATTCTTCCTGACCATTCGGAAATAAAATCTATAGCACTGCCAAAGCTTTGGGGCTTTGAACTAAGCAACATTCCTATCTCGATCTTCCTTCTCCGGCCCTACCCAGACCCCCTACCTTTAAGGGTAAAACGCTATGATGCTCCATTGCTGCCAACTAGCGGTAAACTTTAATGTTTGACCTAGTTTCCTCCTAAGGACAGGGACTCCGTATCTTTGGAAAGCCATTTACATCCAGACAGAACCCCAACATCAGACTGCAGGCCATGACCCCACAGTGTACTGTGAAATCCATTTCATTTTCCAGAGAACGTCTTCAAAGAGAAAGGAAAATAACAAGTACCTCACAAAGTAAATACAGGTGTTGGTTCATGAGACTCAACTTGCAGTCACGTGTCTATATGTTGGCTTGGATCACAAGGTAAATGGACACAAATTTTAAAATTGAAAACAACTGATCTAGAGAAAGGTGCCTTAAGAAAAATCAGAATTCCCAGAGTTCCCCTAAAATTCCCCTGTACATTAAAAAAAGAAGAAGAAAAGAATAAAGTTTGATGCATAAATCCATTAAGTCTGGAATTCCTCCAACAGCTTCAGGGCTCAAAGTAGCTGGCTTCCATATTTGTTAAAAGCAAACCTTTGACAGATTCTTTACTGCCTGCTGCTAGGTTCTTGCAGGAAAAATGAAATGTGTGCAGCTTGACTTATTTTAATCATAAAACTGGGCATGTTTCTGGAATAATGAATCTTCTTATTAAAGACCGCAAAGTTCAAAGACTCGTTTCGGCTGCAGGAAATAAAATGATTTGGAATTAAAGACGAAGGAATTGAAGCAGGTGAAATGTGAAATAGATCAACCGCTGCTCTCACACAAATCTCTCCCGATCCAAAGAATCTCCACAAGAGGAGATAATCCTAGGAGACAATTGATATTAGAACCATTCCCTCAGCTCCTCACAATATCAGTAAATTTAGGATACAGTGAAAAGCTTCTGTTTTGACTTCTGACAGTTAACAACTTTACGAAGCAAGACACTATGCATGTCATGTGATATCTGCAGGTGACTATAAGATACTCTTAATTCCACTACCTCAGCGTAAGCCACAACTCAAAAACGTGATCATCGACTGGCAGCATTTGAACTGAAAGGCTTAAGAATTCACTTTGGGAATTAATTGGACGGTTCTCAGCCTGTGTCCTTTAAAGTAGTCTATTTCTTGTGAATATCATGAGTGATTGTGTCTCTGTTTATTGCAAGATCTGCATTCTTCAGAAATCTTTCTCTGACTTTCCTTTTCTTTCCCTTTGAACAGAAATAACACATTCTGAACCATACTAATGTATGTAAATATATATATTATAGTTGACTATTCGCTATTTAATATGTCATAATTTTTTAACCTGGATCCTTAGAGGTAAGGACAGTGTTTTGGATGTCATAGCCCCCAGATTAACAGACAACACCAGGAGGAAACTTGTCCTTCAACCAATGATTAAATACTAAAATGGAAATTGAGAAGGAAACCAGCATTTATTGGTATGTTGAATAGCACTGATAAGGGGCGCCTGGGTGGCTCAGTTGGTTAAGCTGCCGACTTCTGCTCAGGTCATGATCTCATGGTTTGTGGGTTCGAGCCCCGCATCAGGCTCTATGCTGACAGCTCAGAGCCTGGAACTTGCTTCTGATTCTGTGTGTGTCTCTCTGCTCCTCCCCCACTCCTGCTCTGTCACTCTCTCTCAAAATTAAAACATTAAAAAAAAATGAATAGCACTGATAATTATTCCCCTAAAAGGGGGAATTTGTAAAACAAATGAAGAAAACAGAGCTCAGTAATGTTTAACAATTCACAAAGCATTCCGCTGGGTCTCAAGAACCTGGTGATCTTTTTACCACATCAGGGATGGTAAGTATGTGCCACGTCCGTGGCAGATATTCAAAGTGCTCTTTCCTACTGAGATAAGATGTAACCTCAGAATCCCACTCAACACAGTAGTCTTAGCAGCTTCAACCAATTGATCATAGGTCATTCAGGAGTTGAAAATAAATTTCAATCCTTGAAATTCAGCATATAGTCTCCAAGAAGCTTTATTTTTTAAGATTATTTATTTTCATAGAGAGAGCAACTCAGCAGAGGACAGGCAGAGAGAGGGGAGAGAGAGAATCCCAAGCAGGCTCCACACTGTCAGTGTGAAGGCAGATGTGGGGCTCGGTCCCACAAACCATGAGATCATGACCTGAGCCAAAATCAAGAGTCAGACACTTAACTGACTGAGCCACCCAGGTGCCCCTCCAAGAAACTCTCCAACTCAGTCTCTAATTCATACCTATACCCACCAAAGAATGTTATTATAACAATAAATTTTTAGAATAAAAATATTAAATTTGAATAAAATTATAATTTTTATATTATACATTAGAAAAGGCAAAGTCCTAGTTGAAGAATGGAGCTTCAAGATGTCACCTTAACAAAAGAGTCCAGTTGCCACCAGGTGGGGCTTGTCTGTGCCTCCAGCACCCAGTCTCCCTGATTTTCCCTTCCCAACCATCACTGTCTCTTTTCTGGCATTACCTTAGAGCTGCCCTGATATGGTGGCACTATCCACATGAACCCACATGAATTATGAGTGCGTTCTAACTGAAATGTACTTTTAAATATAAAATATTCTTTAGATTTTGAAGATGTGGTATGAAAAAGAGAAAGTAGCTCATTCATAATTTTTTATGTGGATTACATAGTGACATAATATTTTGGATATAACTGAGTTAAGTAGAATATTTTGTTAGGACATCAGCTGGTTCAGTCAGAAGAGCATATGACTCATCTAGGAATCGTGAGGTTGAGCCCCATGTTGGGCACAGAGATCACTTAAAGAAAATATTTTTAAAATATATACAGTTAAAATTAGTTTCATGTATTTCTTTTTACTTTGTTGTAATGTAGCTACTAGAAAATGTAAATGTGCCCACAGCTCATACCGTGGCTTACACTGTATTTCTATTAGCTACCACAGCCATAAAGAAGACTTCCATCTTTAGTTCTTCTGTCTTCCTTGCTTCTGCCTGGTTTCCTATTCCATTTCCAAGTCTAGATGGTCCTCCATCTTCCTCAGTTGCTGGCTCCTGGCCGCAGCCTCCGTCTGGCTTTCATGTGGTGGAGAAGCTATTCCCTGTCTCAGACCTCCACAGTCTGCCCTCTGCAAGGACTCTCTGCTACTCGCTATTGTTGCCAGGAAGCCCCTGAACCCTAAGCTGGCCTTCAGGTGCTCGAGCCAAACCCCACCCGCTTCCAGCAACCTTAGTTTCTTAGGAGTTCTTCTAGAGATGCTTAGCAAGAGATCGAACTTGGAATGGGCAAGTGGGAAGATCACCACACCTCTTGGTCTGCGATCCAAGAGTATACCTTCTGTTGGAACACACCAGCTCAAAGAACTCCACCCACGGATGATGGGTGAAGCATCAGAAGTGGGCGATCCTTGCCAATGATAGCTTATCAACTGTCACAGTGCGGGAGCAGCAGCAGAAGTCAAACTTCTGAGGCCACAACTAGAAACAGCCAGAGGCAGTCAGATGGCTGTTAGGGTCTAAATATGAGATTCAGAGGGAGGCAGAGGGGAACAACACGAAGATTCAAAGCCAAGAAATTCACCTACAGACTACAGTAAAAGAGCAAGCCAGCCAGATATGAATCTCAGTAGTCAAAAGTCCAACCACACGGTGCAGTAGGAAAAAAAAAACTGTCAAAAGATCTGAGTTCCTATCTCCACTCTATTTGTGTCATTAACTTATGCATCTAAAAACTATAAACAACGTGCTTATCTTGTTCAGAATTCTGTCAGTTATATACAACACATGGGGGAGAGGGGAAAGTTGCAAAAAGAGAGGGTAATAGAAGAGGCAGCAATCTGTTCCCCAACGTCCCATATCGGGGGGGAATGTGGTGCTGTAGGGAATGTGACATTATCCACAAAAGCACAGGAAGGCAGTTGTGTTCATTATTAAGCAAGTCACAGTTGAGGTGCTTCAAAACAACATGAAAGTATATATATTTTTTTAATCATAAGTGAACTTTTTTCTTTTTAGAGAGAGAGTGCAAGCAAGAGAGAGGGGCAGAGAGAGAGAGTGAGAGAGTGAGAGAGAGAGAGAGAGAGAGAGAGAGAGAGAGAGAGAGAGAGAGAATCCTAAGCAGGTTCTACCCTCAGAATGGAGCCCAACACAGGATTCAATGCCACGACCTTGGGATCATGACCTGAGCTGAAATCAAGAGTCGGACACTCAACCGAGCTACTCAGGTGCCCCTTGCTTTTTACTTAACATTTATTAAAAGGGGGAAAAAAACCATAGTGACTGCCAATAGAACTTTGAGAACATTGCTTTTGAAGGCTCTTTCCTTACTATACCTACCTACTTCGTCAAGAGTTTAGTCACATGAATGAAATCATGGGTATAAAAATTCTCTAGAATCTTCGTCCAGGTTACTCTAGCCTTGTCGCTTTTCTTCAGTCATCGTAAACTTGTTCCTGCTTCAGAGCCTCCTAACTTGCTGGTCCCTTGCCTAAAATGCCTTTCCCCAGCTCACTCCCTCCTTCCTTTTCTGCCCAGCAGGATCTCCCCTCCCACCATGCCCACCAGAAGACCTTCTGAGTTAAACTAAGCCTGTGGTCTCAGGAGACAGCCACACCCAGGGCCACCCAAGGCACCAGTTTCCTAAAAAAGCTATTTCATGGGAATAAAATTGAGTCTGCAGTCCATAGTCTCGGGGGTTTCTCTCCAGCAGTGGGGGATCCTGCAGTAAGTCAGGGGCCACACTCCACACCAGAGCAGGGAGAAGGTGGTGCAGGTGGTGCAGGAACTGCCGGGCATGCCAGCCTCCTGTCCCACAGGAGCCAATAACTCCTACAAGAAACTAATGGGCATGTCTTAAGCATTCCCCCAAACCGTCATGCCAGTCCATAAGATTCATGGACTCAAAATCCCAAAGTTGGGCACCGCTATCCAATTCTTTGAGTTTATTTGTGGTACCTCCTTGCTTTGAGGCAATTTACCAACATAGCATATTTGTATCATAAGTAAGTGTACCTAATAACAAAGTTGGCATTTTTTACCCATCACAGATCACTGGAGAAACAGACAGCTGGGCTGTAGAACAGACTCTCAGGAAGAAGGTTTGGTCAACCCACACCATCTAAAATGCCCGTGTGCTCTGTCACTCTAGATTTTCCACCCTCTTCCCCTGCTTTATTTCTATTCAGAGCATACACCATTGTTTACTTATGTGTGCTTGTGTTTGTGGCTTGTGGCCCCAATCTCCACTCTGTTAGAACAAAGAAGTTCTCTGGTATGTTCCCTGCTGTACCCAGACTCAAGAAGAATGTCTGGCATAAAGCAGGCATTCAATAAACATTTGTTCAATGAGTACCATCCAATATCCAGGATTTTGTGCAAAGAGAAGGGATGTAGGCTGTGACTGGCTGTCTAGGCACCAAGAAGCAGACATGCACATGGTAGGCAAGCCCTCAGCAATCTGTTAGCTGACCCACTGGTCCCCCTTGGAGACCTGGTCCCAAGAGCACAAGGGCTCAAAGAAAAGAAACCTATTTCTCAAAGGATCGGGGTATCAGTTAAGGCTTTGTTTACAGAGCAGCAATGGTGATTCAATCCCAGGACTGACAAAGCTGGGAAACAACAAGAAGCAGAAAACAACTCAACACAGCAATCCGACTACAGGAACCCTGGGAAACTGTCTTGGGAATGGACTCTTCACCCAGATGCCCCACCAACAGTCAGAGCCCTACAAGGATTCCCAGTGCAATAGATCAAATTAGCAGAGCTTCCACCAGGGCTTTCTAGAGAGTTCTGTGAGATGTGAACAAATACTGTTTAGAACATTATAAAAGCCATTTATGAAAAGCCTACAGCTAATATCATCCTCAATGGGGAAAAACTGAGAGCTTTCCCCCTGAGATCAGGAACACAACAGGGATGTCCACTCTCACCACTGTTGTTTCACATAGTGCTGGAAGTCCTAGCATCAGCAATCAGACAACAAAAGGAAATAAAAGTCATCAGAATCGGCAAAGAAGTCAAACTTTCACTTTTCGCAGATGACATGATACTCTACATGGAAAACCCAGCAGACTCCACCAGAAGCCTTCTAGAACTGATCCATGAATTCAGCAAAGTCACAGGCTACAAAATCAATGTACAGAAATCGGTTGCATTCTTATACACCAAAAATGAAGCAACAGAAAGAGAAATCAAGAAATGGATCCCATTCACAATTGCAGGAAAAATCATAAAATACCTAGAAATAAACCTAACCAAAGACATAAAAGACCTGTATGCTGAAAACTATAGAAGACTTATGAAGGAAATTGAAGATGACACAAAGAAATGGAAAAATATTCTGTGCTTGTGGATCAGAAGAATAAACACTGTTAAAATGCCATTATTACTCAAAGCAATTTACACATTCGATGCAATCCCCATCAAAGATGCACCAGCATTTTTCTCAAAGCTAGAACAAACTATCTTAAAATTCATATGGAACCACAAAAAAACCCTGAATAGCCAAAGTAATATTGAAGAAGAAAAGCAAAATGGGAGGCATCACAATCCCAGACTTTAGCCTCTACTACAAAGCTGTCATCATCAAGACAGTATGGTATCAGCAAAAAAATAAAAATAAAAAATAGACACATAGACCAATGGAATAGAATAGAGAACCCAGAACTGGACCCACATGTGTATGGCCAATTAATCTTTGACAAAGCAGGAAGGAGTATCCAATGGGAAAAAGACAGCCTCTTCAATAGGGGGTGTTCGGAGAGCTGGACAGCAACATGTAAAAGAATGAAACTAGATCACTTTCTTACACCATTCACAAAAATAAATTCAAAATGGATAAGGGACCTGAATGTGAGACAGGAAACCATAAAAACCCTCAAGGAGAAAGCAGGAAATAGCCTCCTTGACCTCAATCACAGCAATTTCCTCCTCGACACATCCCCAAATGCAAGGGAATCAAGAACAAAAATGAACTACTGGGACCTCCTCAAGATAAAAAGCTTCTGCACTGCAAAGGAAACAATCAAGAAAACTAATAGGCAACCAACAGAATGGGAAAAGATAGTGGCAAATGGCATATCAGATAAAGGGCTAGTATCCAAAATCAACAAGTTACTCACTAAACTCCATACTCGAAAAATGAATAATCCAGTGAAGAAATGGGCAGAAGACCTGAACACACACTTCTCCAAAGAGGACACCCAGATGACCTACAGGCACATGAAACGATGCTCAGCATCACTCATCACCAGGGAAATACAAATCAAAACCACACTGAGATACCACCTCACACCAGTCAGAGTGGCTAAAATGAACAAACCAAGAGACTATAAATGCTGGCGAGGGTGTGGAGATATGGGCACCCTCCTACACTGTTGGTGGGAATGTAAACTGGTACAGCACTCTGGAAAACAATGTGGACATTGTTCAAAAAATTAACAAAGAACTCCCCTATGACCCAGCAATAGCACTGCTGGGGATCTACCCAAGGGATACAGAAGTGCTGATGCACAGGGGCACATGTATCCCAATGTTCATAGCAGCACTGTCAACAATAGCCAAATCATGGAAAGAGCCTAAATGTCCATCACCTGATGAGTGGATCAAGAAGATGTGGTTTATATATACAATGGAGTACTACATGGCAATGAGAAAGAATGAAATATGGCCATTTGTAGGAAAGTGGATGGACCTTGAGGGTGTCATGCTAAGCGAAATAAGTCAGGCAGAGAAGGACAGATACCATATGTTTTCACTCATTAGGAGAAACCTAACAGGAGACCATGGGAAGGGGAAATGGGGGGAGGGGGGGAGAGAGTTGGGGAGAGGGAGTGAGGCAAATCATGAGAGACTCTTGAATGCTGAGAACAAACTGAAGAGGGAAGGGGGGAAGGGTAAGGAGGGTGATGGTCATGGAGGGGGGCACTTGCGGGGAAGAGCACTGGGTATTATACGGAAACTAACTTGGTAATAAACTAAATAAATTCTGAAAAAAGAATAAATAAAACATTAAAAAAAACAAAAGCAAAAAAGGCAAAGTGTTCTTGCTTGGTAAGTCCCAACTAAAACAACTTTGTTGATTAAAAGACGCCTCTTTGTAAATCCCAAAGGGAGAGCACAAACCACACTTTTCACAAACTTCTCCAACTGTAGAACCCCACTTCTCACAGAGCATCTTGCTGCCCCTTGGACCAACTTTCATAAACTCACTTTATACCATTTGGCAGAAAACCATATATTGCATATGCTATGACCAGAACTCTCCCAAATGAGGAAACAGGGGAACTAAGCTGAGAACAAAATTAACATACTCGATGTGATTTTTAGTGCATAATTTAACTATAAAAAGACACCATTTTTCACTTAAAGAGGTTTTTTTTTTGCAGATAGGTATGTATATACAGTTTGCAATTTTAAAAATCTGTCCTTGAATAACTAACATTTCCCCTTGTCCCAGATCTGTTCAGTCTCCACAAGAATGAGTCCTTTTATGTCTTCTAATTTTAAGAACTGTGAATAGCCACAGAACTATAGTGCTTACACAACTTGAATAATTTCAAACACTTAACAGCTAGCTTAATACCTACCTTTGGTAAGAGGCAATCTAAGAAAATAGCAATTTTATGTTTAATCGGGTACCAAATGGGACCTTCTTTTCCCTAAATGTACCAAAAACAAAGAGAGAAGAAAAACAAATTCGACAATCTGCCAGCCCAATTTATGACCCAGATCTTATGCCAAGTATTTGAGGTGAGCAACTGGGTAACTAAATGCTACTCTCTCTAAAAGTGGGTGGTCCATGAGGCAGCCGCCCCTCCCCACTCCCTTCCTACTGGCCTCAGTCAAACACACCAGCGGAGAATACTAGAAACTTCGTTTGTTCCCTTCTGACACACGGGAAACGTGCAAAATTTTTCTAAGGCAGAACAATGTGCTACGATGCAGAAAGGCAGCAGCACGCACAGAAGTGTAAATCAACCCAAAATTATGTTCTTTTGTCACGGATGTTTCCAACAGCCTAAGGAAGCCAAACACCATTTTTTTTAAAGAGAGAGAAATAACCATTAATCACTTTTCACCTAAAACACGCTACCAGCAAAACAAGAATTTCCTGGTTTGATGACACACGTCAACAAAGGTTGTGTCCAGGATTAATCTTCATCTCTGGGAAATACTGACATGTTTACACTTCCTGTAGTTTTTCGCACTTCATGACAAGCAATTTATTATACATAAAACATGTTTAAATGTGTGCTTCTGGCAGAATAATCATCATTTTCTTACAATGCATGACCAAGGAAACATCGTAATTTCAATTCTCACTGCAATATATTTCACTGCCTAGCTGCTGGCTAGAGAACCGCAACCATTGAGCAGCCCCCTCCCCCATGTCTCACCCCCAGTGGGGGGGGGCGGGTATGGAGGGGGAGCAGAGACTTGAAAACTTGACGGGTCCTGCAGCTTTTCGGCCTCCTGCTTACATTTTAAACCCAACACGAATATTATAAAACATTTTAAATCCTATTCATCTAGGGGCGGCTGGGTGGCTCAGTCGGTTAAGTGTCCGGCTTCAGCTCAGGTCATGATCTCACGGTTTGTGGGTTCAAGCTCCACGTCAGGCTCTGTGCTGCCAGCTCAGAGCCTGGAGCCTGTCTTTGGATTCCCTATCTCCTTCTCTCTCTGACCCTCCCCTGCTCGCGCTGTCTCTCTCTGTGTCTCAAAAATAAATAAAAAAAATTAAAAAAATTTTTTAAATCCTATCCATCTAAAAGGTTTTTTTAAATGATTCATTGATGATTTATAGAACTCAGAGAACAAAGTTGAAGTCATTCTTAAGAATAGAAAAAAGTCTGCTAGCTCATCCCCAAATTTGCAAAAAGAAAGCCTTGCCTGTCCATGCATTTTCGGCGCGTGTGCAAAGGCAGCTGTGCATGCGTGGTAATAATGGGAGACACACAAAATGCCTATTATGGTATTTGGTTGCTGTTAAATCAGTATCAGAAGGTGGCAGCACATTCCCCTTGGGGAGCCTGCATCATTCAACTCCTGCCTGTTTTCCCTACTCGTGGTAAGTGCGCTTTCCAATTTCCTACTTGGTATCTATTACCACAAAAATATCAGGTCATTACATCTAGACCGACCCACATTTAGCCGTCTATGAGGCCGAAGTAGCCGTGAAGCGCTCAGAAACCTGTCGGCTGGATGTGGCCCGTTCTGAGGCTTTGCTGGGGGCTGACAGGGCACAGGAAGGAACAATTAAATCCTGGGGGTACCACATGGCCTGGAAAAATAAAAAGGCCACCATGCTCCAGATTTCACATTCCAACGGTGCTCTTTGTGACCCCATGCTGGGGAGATCCACCTTCTCTGGGTTCTCTGTAAAGGCCATTTGATGGCAAGTTAAGTGAAACCAGTTCAGGCTGGCTTCAGCCAGAAAGGTTTGATTATGAGAGAAGAGGGGTGTTTCGTGGAACCTCAGAGAAGACACTCTTCAGCGTCTCAGGAAGGCTGAAACCAGAATCAGCAAATCTCCCAAAGGCTTTGCCTCCACATTTCTCTGTCTCCTTGCTTCTGTCTGCACTCCTGTCCCATTTTCTTTTGGTCAGCGGGGTGTTTTCAGCTTTGCTCCAGTCCCTAGGGTAGAATATGGCTGCCCCTGTTATCTCTAAAGAAACTGACTGACTGGGTCTCAATCCCAATCCCAGATTTCTGAGAAAGAAGTTAAGTGGCCCAGCCCGGGTTGGATGTCCACACTGAGCCTGAACCGTAATCAGGGAAATTGGGTCAAGAGATGCAGAGATGGCTGCCCAAAGGCCACCCTGTGGATCAGTGAGGAAGAGAGGCATTCACCCCCAGAAAGGCAATCGCGACTCATGGACTAGCCGGACCCCCGAGAGCCACACGCTCCAGTGGGCAATTACGAGAGGCAGGGGTTGTGGTCACTGCTTCAAGGACACTCTCCCTTAAACACAATTTTTTCTTTTAACTTTATTAATTCAACGAACATGCGATCATCTTGAGAAATGTGTCTACTATAAAGTAGCAGCATTTAATTTACACCGACTCTATCAGATGAAACAGACACAAATCCGATTATTTGTAATACTTTTTAAAAGAGAATTTGGTAGCAGAACTTTGAGTGAAAAGTTGGTTTTCTTATATAACTGCATTGCACACCCCTGCAAAGCCTTCCAAAGGCTCAGTTCATTAACGATCTCCATTGCTCAGCCACAAGACACCTTTCCAGGCTTTCTGCTTGTATCAACACAAGGCTGAAAGTCCTTCACTCAACATCCTCTGGATGAAGCTCCCTCTGAAATCGGTCTTTCATTGTTTACCTCCTTCCTACAGTCCATTCTCTTTCTCGTCCACCCTCCTTCCTCTGCTTTTCTAGTCAAAATGTCTAGATTCTTCAAAAGCAAAATAAAGCCCTATCTTCTCATTGATGCAGAGCCTGGAATTCATCCCCCTGACTAGATATAATTTACCTGAATGTACAGCCTTAACGTCTCTCCCATTTATTTAATGCTTATTATTCATCTGCTCCAGTCTTACCTCCACTCTAACGCTGTCACATTGGGTTTATTACTTAGCCGTTCTATTCCTGAGGGTGATCAGGAAGTTTAAGTGGTATGTTTACCTGTCTGCACCTGCTGCAGCTCCCAAGCTGCTTGTAATAAATATGCAACGGACACTTCTGGCCGGCTTGCCTCTACCTGAGTCTCGCTTTGTGTGACCTTAAATTTTATTTAAGACGTTCTATTTTCCCCCTAAAATACTGTAAGGCACGGGAAGCTGGTGTTATCCCTTTCTGGCTGATACCGGGCAGCCAAATACTGCAGTATTTTAACTTCTAGCCCCATACTACTTCAGTATTTCTCCTGTCGATGCAGAAAATAAAGTCTCACATGAAGCGCATAATTTTCATAGCTGGGAATCATCAAGGTGCGTCCCTGACACTTCTGGTACCATCTACCACCTTCACAGCGCTGCCTCCAGAAAGGACTCTTGAGGCGAGAAGTCGAGGGGACTGTATTCGATGCCAGAGGCTATCTAAGCTACTTTTATGGAAGAGTGATTTTGAAACTGAGGCTTTTGGAGGGACCACCTAGATAAATCAAAGCAAAGGGACCTAGAGAGAAGTTTACTTTGGACGCACCTATGGTTAAACACCAGCTTGGAATGGACAATTTGTGTTCACGCAGCCACTCAGAGGGTTCAAGGTTGGACCAGGCAAGTCAGATCTGTATTTCCTATACTCCTAAACTCACTTCCCTCAGCTCCTGGAAAATAATATCCAAAGTAGACCCTCTGGCACTTTTTGTACAAGTACAGATTATTTGTTTTGACCATAATTCCTTTGGAGAAATCACATCCCCTGAGTTTAAATTACCTGCCTCGAAACAATGGAGGCTGGCCCACTCCTTCCTGAGCAAGTGAAGAAAACTTACCAAATGTTGTGGAGGCATGGCCTTGGTTTCCAAGAAGCCTGATGCTGTATTTTTTTTTTTTTTTACTTAGATTTCATTACTCTGAAAAAAGTTTACTTTCCCGAATCAAGAACACTATGAAACTAATTTTCTAAAACCTGGATCCTTGGGCCCTCCTGTAGAGTAAATGCTGAAGCAGTTTAATGAATAGCCTTTAGAAATCTTACAAGAGCAAGTCACAGTCACGATCCCACCCTGCTATGTGATTCCCAGGGAAACAAAAGGTTCTAGCCGCTAAAGCAGGGACATAGTCTAAGTCCTACTGATGTGCTGAGAATAAATACGAATGACAATGATAAACTCTAAGAGTTATTATCTCCTAGGTGCCTGATGTGGACAATACTTCCCATCCCCGTTTGTGGTGAGAAAACCAGTGAGCGGAAAGGTTAAGGGACCTGCCAGAGGCTGCAGAGGCAGGAACGGCGCAGCAGGAGCGGGCCGGGCTGCGGGCACCAGACCCAGTGCCCCCATCATGCTGCTCTTCTGGCCTCGGGTGAGGAAGTGATTCTCCAGATGCTGACAGAAAACGCCCTTTGCCACCAGGTATCAGGTACAAGTTAAGAGATGACAGATTGCTCAGAAAACACACCCGGCTGCGCCTACAAGAAAAGGAAAGAAAGAAAAAGAAAGAAGAAAAGAAAGAGAGAAAGACAAAAAGGAAAAAGAGAAAGAAAGAAAACGTGTAGGGAAAATGTAGTGGGTACATGGAAGACAAGTAATTATACTTTCCAGTTTTCATGAGCACATGCAAACAGTATAACAGAACACTTGAAAAATTGGAAATCCCTAGAAACCAATACTTCTGGTCCCACCAGTATATTAGGTCCAGAAACATACATCGACATACATATAAGGTTGATCAGGCTGCAGTCTATTTGTTGGGATTAGCAAGGGTTTTCAGAAAGTTGTTACCTATGTTTTACTGAATATTTTTTAACAATGCTGATAATTTGCATTAAAAACCTTATTTCTTCATTCAGCTAATAAAGAACAATAATAGATAACCATAAAGAAGTGGTCTTCTGCATAATATTAATTATCTCTCTGCAAACCTACAGGAAAAAAATTTTAAATGAAACACATAACTTAAAAAAACTATCTCCATTGGATGCTTGTGAAGATACCTAAGTCAACGTAAAAGCATATGGAATTATAAATATATAATTACAAAGTACACACCTGGGTACTTATTTTTTAAGATTATTTACTTTGAGAGACAGAGAGAGACAGAGAGAGAGAGAGAAGGCAGGCAAAGAGGAGAAAGAAAGAGAGAGAATCCCAAGCAGGCTCTCCACTTCTAGCGCAGAGCCTGGAGCAGGGCTCAAACTCTGGTGGGGGAAACTTAGGTGAGATCACGACCGAAGCTGAAATCAAAAGTTGGATACTTAACCAACTAAGCCACCCAGGTGCCCCAGGAGTAAGTTTAATTTTATTTTTTAAAATTAATTAATTTATTTTTTATAGAAGATGGGGAGGGACAGAGAGAGAAGGAAAGAGAAAGAATCCCAAGCAGGCTCAGTGCTGACATGCTTGGCTTGAATGCACAAACTGTGAGATCATGACCTGAGCTGAAATCTAGAGTGGGATGCTTTACTGACTGAGACACCCAAGTGCCCCTAAATTTAATTTCAGGTCATGATCTTTCATTTCATGAGTTCAAGCCCTACACCGGGCTCGCTGCTGTCGGTGCAGAACCTGCTTCGGATCCTCTGCCCCCCCTCTCTCCGCCCCTCCCCCACTTGCACTCTCACAAAAATAAATTTTTAAAAAGGTGCACTCGTCATTGAATTTTCACATTAAAGAATACCAGTGGATAATACACCATCGGTGGCCACTCTAGTTTCAAGAAAATTCTCTTTACTCTTTTAAAGAACAAAGACTTAGCAGTAAGCTAGCTGCTTTTACAAATGTAAAAACCACACGGCAAGTACTGATCTTACTAGACATCAGCACAAGCATCTTCCGAAAGGTCCATCTCTGGCAAGGTCCACATGGACTCCTCAAAACTGACACAAGTCTCAGCTGGGTGAGCCACTGGAGATGGCTGATAAAATACACAGCTCGAACAGCTTGAATTCTCCAGGCGATTCAGGAAATGTCACAGAAAATAACACGGAACGTTGGAATGATGTGACAAAGTGATGGTCGTTGTCAGCTTAGAGCACATATTTTTATCAATTTCAAAGGATTTGCGAAGAGTGCTCCCACAGCTCCAACCCTTCTAAATAATAGGTCGAATAAATTTATATATTATTAGACAAAATTAAAGCTTCTTGAAAGGTCCAAAGTATTTTCTGTTTGAAAAATCTTAAAAGTTTCTAACTTATAAGAAAAAGCAGAAGAGGTCTTTCTCAGAAAAACATAATTTTGTTATTTAATATATCTAAGGCTAACGTCTAAATGACGGATATGAACATCAGAATTTTCAGGGTTCTGAAATCTCACCTGGTTCCAAGTTTTACTTTTCTAATCGGTGGTTGTGAGGCCTCGGGCATGACTCATTTCGTCTAGGTTTAATTTCTGTTATAAGTACTGCATACTTTACAAGGTTATTCTAAGTTTGAAATGCAATGTGCAGAAGTGTTTAGCATCTTAATTATGACGAACTTTTTAAAATTCAAATACAGGGGCGCCTGGGTGGCTCAGTCGGTTGAGCCTCTGGCTTCGGCTCAGGTCATGATCTCACAGTTCATAGGTTCGAGCCCTGTGTCAGACTCTGTGCTGACAGCTCAGAGCCTGGAGCCTGCTTCAGATTCTGTACCTCCCTCCCTCACTGACCCTCCCCTGCTCGCGCTGTCTCTGTCTCTCAAAAATAAATAAAAAAACATAAAATAAAATTAAAATAAAATAAAATTCAAATACAGTCATTCCTTACTGTCTCTCTTTCCCAACAGACTGACGGTGGCACCATGGGTAAAGGAACATCGATATGCTCGTGGCCATGCTAAAGCCGTGTCTAGTATATTGTGAGTGCTCAATAAATATTTGTTGACTGGAGAACTGGTACTTTATTATTATTTGAAATGGAACATCTTATTACTCTAAAGCAATTTCCATAACTTAAAATGTCCTTTCTTTTATTATAAAATATGAGAAGGGCTTTCACTACTGATACCATGGACATTAAGGGAATATTATGAGGGGCACCTGGGTGGCTCAGTCAGTTAAGTGTCCGGCTTCGGCTCAGGTCAGATCTCACGGTTCATGGGTTCGAGCCCTGTGTCGGGCTCTGTGCTGACAGCTAGCTCAGAGCCTGGAGCCTGTTTCAGATTCTGTATCTCCCTCTCTCTCTGACCCTCCCCTGCTCCAGCTGTCTCTGTCTCTCAAAAATAAATAAAAAGCATAAAAAAAATTTTAAAAAAGGGAATATTATGAAAAACTCTATGTCCACAAGTTTGATAACTTAGATGAAATGAAGCAATTCTCTAAAAGATGCAATCTACCATAACTCACACAAGAAGAAATAGATAATGTGAATTTTCAGACTGATAACTATTAAAGAAACTGAATCAAGAATTAACCATCTTCCAAAATAGAGAGCATTGGGCCCAGATGGTTTCCTTACTGAATTCTACCAAATATTTTAGGAAGAAATAACAACATTTCTCTACAATCTCTTCTAGAACATAAAAGCTGAAGGAGCACTTTATTCATTCTGTGAGGCCAGCATTACCAAATACCAAAACTAGATAAAGACATTACAAGAAAGGAAAATGACAGACCAATATCTCTTATGAACATAGGTGCAAAAATTCTTCAACAAAATATTAGCAAGTCAAATCAAATAATGTATACAAAGAATTAGACACTATGAACAAATGGTATCAGTTAACCCATCACATCAACAAGCTAAAGAAGAAAATCATCAAATTAACAGAAGCAGAAAAAGCATTTGACAAAATCTAACACCAATATATGATAAAAACTCTAATAGAAAACTAGGAATAGAGGTGAACTTCCTCAACTTGATAAGGTATAGCTACAGAAAAACCTATAGCTTACATATTTCATGAAGAGAAACTAGATTTTGAGGGAGAGAGAGAGAGAGAGAGAGAGCGAGCGCACACGCAAACGAGTGCACCAGCGGGGGAGAGGCAAAGAGAGAGGGAAAGAAAGAATCTTAAGCAGGCTCCACACCCAGTGCAGGCCTGACATGGGGCTCTCGATCTCAAGACCATGAAATCATGACCTGAGCTGAAATCAAGAGTTGGAGATGTAACTGACTGAATTACCCAGGCACCCCTAGTCCAGTAAGATCAGGAACAAGGCAAAGATTTCCTTTCTCACCGCCCCTGTTCAACTTTGCACTCTAAGTCCTAGTTAATGCAATAAGAAATAAAAGGTATACAGACTGGAAATGAAGAAGTAAAACTGTCTTTGTTCTCAAATGATATAATTGTGTAGAAGATCCCCAAGGATCTACAAGAAAACAACAAAAAATTGGAATAAGTGATTATACAAGGTTGCAGGATACAACATTCATATACAAAAGTCAATCACATTTTTATATACCAGCAATGAACTGAAATTTGAAATTAAAAACATGCTATTAGAGAATTCATTTACATTAGCACTAACAAAATGAAATACATACATAAATCTAGCAAAATATGCACAATATCTATACAAAGATCAGATAACTTAAATAACTGAAGAACTTTATTGAACTTATGGGCAAGGCCACATTTTTAATTTTCCTCACAAGCCACTTTTCAGAACATAATTCATGCAAAAATCCGTATTTTTAAGGACATGTCCATCCCATAATAGTGACACAATAAGTGTATCTTTAAACTAGATGCATGAACGTTGATAAGACAGTTTCAGATTTCTTATGGAAAATCCTAGATTTTCCAAGTGTGGAAGATTCCTCTTAGATGATCTCATTGTTCTCTTGAGAAAACACCATCATCCATCAATTTTTCCAGTTATGCAGCCACAATCTCCAAGCCATATGACTTGAAATAAACGAATAGACCTCTCTGAATTTAGTTTTCTTTATTAAATGGAGATATTATTCATAACATCCCCACTGATTTGAGACTTAAATGAGATCATCAATCTGAAGATCTTAGCTTAGTGCACTGCACAGAGTAAATATCAGTTGTTCTTTGTTTGCTTTTCTATCTCATTCAAAGTAAAAAGGGGGGGAGGGGGGACAAATTGTCATTCCATCTGTCCCAGTCTACTACTGCATGGAGATCCAGCCAGCGCTACCCTTCTGCAGCTTCTCTAACACATATTTCAGTTGCCTGCAGGCATCAGCTAAGATAAGGTCTAGAAATACAAAATACTAAAGATGAGAATAAATGGATGCTAGCAGAGACCAAGACATATCTTGTCCAAATTATACCTAATTGATTTTTGCCAAACATATCTTGTCCAAATTATACCTAATTGATTTTTGCCAAACAATTAGACAAGTAAAAGAAAGAAAAGGCATCCAAACTGGAAAAGAAGAAGTAAAACTATCTCCATTTACAGATGACATCATCTTAAATATTGATAATTCTAAGGAATGCATTTTAAAAACTATTAAAAGTTTAACAAGTGTGCAGAACTGAAGATCAATTTAGAAAAGACAATTCAATGTATATATAGTAGTATTGAAAAATCCAAAATACTAAAAGTAAGAGAAGTTCATTTACAATAACATTCAAAACAATATAATACTTAAGAATAAATTTCAAAGCTTGGGAATATTGTAAAGATAGCAGTGCTCTCCAAATTGATCAATACAATCCATGTCAAAGTTTTAGCTTGCTTTTTTGCATTAATTGATAAGTTAATCCTAAAATTCATATGGAAATGCAAGGGACTAAGGTAGCAAAAACTGTCTTGAAAAAGAAGAACAAAGAGTGAAGACTCACATATACTGGTCTCGAACCTCACTAGAAAGACATAATAATCAAGACTGTGTGATTCTGGCATTGGGAAGATAGATATATGGATCTATGGAACAGAACAGAGAGACCAGAAACAAAACCTCCCATATGGTCAACTGACTTCTGATAAATCCTTTTCAACAAATGGTGTTGGGACAACTGGACATTCACATGTAAAAGAATGAAGTTGGACTCCTACCTCATGTCATATGCAAAAATTAATCCAACATATATAGACCTAAATGTAAGAGCTACAAAATACTTAGAAAAAGGCATAGCGTATCATGACTGTGGATTAGGCAAAGGTTTTCTAGATAGGACATGAGAAGCGAAGGAAGGAAGGAAGGAAGGAAGGAAGGAAGGAAGGAAGGAAGGAAAGAAGGAAGGAAGAAAGGAGGAAAGGAAACAAAGAGAAAAAAAGAGCAGAGCGAAAGAGGGAGAGAGAGAAAGAGAAAGTGCGAGGGAGGAAGGAAGAAAGGAGAAGAAAATAAATCTGGCATTATCAACATTGAAAAGATTTTTTTTTTTTTGCTTTAAATGACAGCACCATCAAGAAAGTGAAAAGGCCTCACAAAATACGAGAAAGAACATTTTCAAATCACATGTCACTGAAGAGACATATATCCACAACCTATTTTTCTAAAAGTCTTACTATTTAACCATAACAAATGACACAATTTTAAAATGGCCAAAAGACTTGAATAGATATTTCTCCAATTAAGATATGGAAAAGACCGATAAGTCCATGAAAAGACGTTCAACATCATCAGCCATTAGAAAAATGCAAGTAGGAACCATTAAGAGACACCACCTCATACCCACAAGGGTGGATATAATCAAAAAGACAGACAATTACTAATGTTGGTGAGGATGTGGAGACATTGGAACTCTCGTGTATTGCTGCTGGTGCTGTAAAATGGTGCAGCCACTTTAGAAAATAATGAGGCAATTACTCAAAATAGAATTTTCATGACCCACCAATATCACTCTGTAGTGGCCACTTTGACGTAAATGATCAGAGATCCCATCTTTGAAGATATGTCTCAACTCAAAGGACTATTATGAATTCTGCCATTAAAATATTAAAAGGCCACTTTTACACACATGTGCAAATCATACTGGCTAAGTCCCTGTAAATTCTACAGAGGCAAACTCTCATTATATCACTACCAATAATAGCACTAGTGTTAGTTCTATTTGTTGTTGGTATTATTTGCCTATTCCATGTTTCCTAATATTTGATGTCCTCTTACAGAGTCAGTGTATATTTACACCCACGTTATAGACCTGGCAGTGCGTTTTGGCATTTTAAACAATCATAGGTTTTCAGCTGTGCTGCTTTCTTTTGTCCAGCACGAAGCTCTCCTTTATGGAAGTTGAATCCCTGGACAGGAAAGCAACCTTAGTGTGTACATCGAGAGGTCTCTGTATTCTGGCCTCAACTACCCAGGCTGCCCAGCCCCTCCTCTCTCCAGGCCAACATACCTGCTGTTCCCTCAGTCGGCAGGACAGTCTCTATTCCGGACAGTTCCCTCTGCCTGTTACACCCTCTCTTCTTCCTCTTCCTTTCTGTCCTCTTCTTCTTCTCCTCCTCATTCTCCTTTTCCTCCTTCTTCTCTCCTTCTTCTTCATCTTTCTTTTCTCCTTCTTCCTTCTTCCTCTTCTCCTCTCTTTCCCTACGTCCTTCTCTCTCTCCTCCACCCCATCCCTCTCCTCCCTCTCTCCTTTGTTCCCTCTTCATCCACTGTTTAAAGTCCTACCATATCTAACCAGAAAACCAACAACAACAAAAGCTAATACAACTTTCTTATTCCCTCCATCATAATG
This sequence comes from Suricata suricatta, assembly GCF_006229205.1. Lineage (NCBI taxonomy): Eukaryota > Metazoa > Chordata > Mammalia > Carnivora > Herpestidae > Suricata > Suricata suricatta. The sequence continues at coordinate 110,796,859 of NC_043701.1, read as the reverse complement.
TATGGGTACTTTCTCAGTGCACCTGCTGAGTAAAAATGGTAAACCTAACATAGTGAGGTTTACTGTGTGGCAGGCTCTGATGCTAAACATCAGAGTGTTGGGGAAAGTCATCAAAAAGACATGACCACCAACTGACCCATAAGCTAGACCTAGGCACTCAGAGGCTCCTCCCCACCTCCCCGTCCTTGAAATGTGGGTACCTCATGCCTTTTCCCCTGCCAGAGGCTCTGCCAAGGACACAGTCTTGAGTTGAGACAGTGATGTGATGTTGAAAACACCCACATGGCATACGTGACTAAACACTGTTAAAGACTATCAACTGGTAAGATGTGGTGGGCAGCTGTGGGGATCTACTTGTCCTGCTGCTTCCCAAGACACGCCTCCTATGTAAGTCCCCTTCACTTATTAAAACTGCCACCTACCATTTGGTGTGGCCAACCTCTTTCTTTGGTGTCCCCTTGCCCTCCATGAATAGGGGCAGTTTGAGATTTCACCCTGGAACTTCCAGATAGGGTCACAAACCAACACAGAGATCACCTTGTTTCACCTTTCCAATACCCCACCCCATGAAGGTTTTATTAATCCCAATTTTACAGAGAAAAACAGATGTAGAAACACTAGGAAGTCACCTGTCACAAGAAGTAGAGTTGGGATTCAAAACCCTGGGCTCTTGATCCCATTGGCCAGAATCCTGCCTGTATTCAGGTTACTAGTTTCTGGATGGCCTGCTCTTTTCATCTGACTGTGAATCTGGGGATGAAGGGTGGGGACGGTGGGGGCGGGGGTCGTATTCTTCCTTCTCCCCTGTCAGCCGCTGGCACAATGCCTGGGACAGAATGGTGCTCAATTCACATTTGCGGAATTAAATTCTAATAGTGTTCCCATGGGAAATTACAACCAGCTTTAGGATAATGCTTCATAATATTTGTCCAGAAATGTCCTGTGACAAGAAGACTAGATTTCAATCATGTGCTATTTACCCATTCCTTATTACTTGGAACGATCTACTGTATCACTCACTCTGGCTTCTCGGTGCTCAGAAAGAAGCACTATCTCCGTCCACCCATTGAGAAGAGAGAAAATAATGACTACAATAACTACTATCATTATCATTGTAAATATCAGTACTCTAAGTGCCTTGTACGTACATCATCTTGTTCATACACACAACAAACCTATGAAGCATGTGCTAGTCTCCAGTTTAAAGATAAGAAAACTGAGACTCGGGTAAATAACCTGTCCGAGGCCACAGAGTGTGCACGAGGATCAATCCCAGCTCTCTCCCTGCAGAACGCAAATGTATGAAGTGCCCCCCTCCACCGACATCACTCACTGATCCTAGTTTCAAACAGAGTTACTTGCATGTACCAGGTCAGAGACTAAACAGCTCCCAACAAATGTCCTCTCTGCTCCCCAAAATGGCCTGCATGTCTGAGAAGTCCCACAATACCCTGTTAAACCAACAGGCAGCATGTATATGTAAACACAAAATAATATTTTGTTTCCTTACTGGGTCCCCCCCCCTTTTTTGTCACTAGCCTGGACATCACAAAACTGCTAGCAGCATAATGATCATCTCAATTCCGTTTCAAAGAACAAGTTATATATAACCCAGAATACAGACTTTCTGCTCCTGTCACGTGGGTTAAGGGATTTAGCAGTCTGCATTTTAGGCTAAAGTATGCACTCTACCAACTGAAGAAGTAGTTCATTGTGTTGTGTTGTGCTGTGTTGTCTTGCCTCATCTTGCCGTGAGTTACTGGCACAGGAAAAATAGATTTAATAGTGGAGTGCCTGGGTGGCTCAGTCGGTTGAGTGTCTGACTTCAGGTCAGGTCATGGTCTTGTGGTTTGTGAGTTGGGATCCCACATTGGACTCTGTGCTGACTGCTCAGAGCCTGGAGCCTGCTTTGGATTCTGTGTCTCCCTCTCTCTCTGCCCCTCCCCTGCTCATTCGCTCCCCCTCCCCTCTCTCTCTCTCAAAAATAAATATAACTTAAAAAATAGATTAATGGTGAAAAACATCTTCTGGGTCATTTCAAAATAGTCACTGGAGGGGCACCTGGGTGGCTTAGTCGGATAAGCGTCTGGCTTTGGCTCAGGTCATGATCTCCCAGTTTGTGGGTTTGAGCCTCGCGTCGGGCTCGGTGCTGACAACTAGCTAAGAGCCTGGAGCCTGCTTCACATTCTGTATCTCCCTCTCGCTCTGACCCTCTCCTGCTCATGCTGTCTTTCAAAAATAAATAAAAAACATTAAAAATTTTAAAAAACAAAACAAAAAAACAAAATAGTCACTGGAAATTCCCTTTCTAACAATGAGAGGAACACACCTTAGTGCCATTTCTAGGCATACAAAGTGCCTCGTTCTTTTTTCTTTCCTTTTTAGTCCCAATTTTTCTCCCTGTCGGCACAGTCAGTATGGCATGGACTCATCCTATGTTAACAGGTTCAGTTGCCAACATCCCCAACAAGCTGAAAAATAAGGTCTCTCCGTAACTCGTGCTTTCTGCGACCTTCCCACCAGACTTGAAACAGATTCCACTGATATGAAAGGAAAGCATCTTTGCAAAGAAACACATCTTATGGATGTTTGAACAAAATAATCCTAAGAATGAGTTCTTAGAGGGGAGATATCCAAATATATTAAATTTGCAACATAAATCCTCTGACCTTTCCATTAATTTGTTTAATAATTAGTCTGGCATGTTTGCTGCTTAATTAAATGGAAAAAAAATCTGTCCATTCTAAGCCTTGCCTAATCAAATTTAACTAATGTTTATGTAAATTTGACAATCTTATTTAAGCAATTAATATTATAACAAGGATGGTTCTTAAATTAAAGCACGTTTATCAGGGAAAAACAACCCTGTGAGAATGGTTTGTCCATTGTTGCCAGTTTCTCTGTTTCCTTGAGGATTCTACAAATGGGCATCATTTGTATTTTTGGCCCAGTTTTCATTTCCCTGGTAACAAAGATCCTACAAATGGAGGATTGTGACTTCATCAGGGTTTAAGGACCACATGGAGGGCTTGCTCAGGCCTCTGAGAATGTGCTTTTGATAAAGAAACAAAGGCAACAGGAAATAATTGACCAGGGAAATTACAGTCTCTGTTTTTATTCTGTCCTTTTGAATTCTCAGTGTTTTATTTTACCTTCTATTCCAAATATTTTACAGACTCATCTCTGACTAAAAGCCAATGAAACTAAATAAACAGGCAGGGGAGGGATGAAACAGAAGCGTGGTGATCAGAAAGAGTTGCTACTCCATTTATTCTTAAACTGTAAAGTTGGGTAAGGGCTCTATGCATTCAGGGATAAGCTAAGGCGCTATGGTGAATCAGGTTCTTGAGCACACCTCTCTTAGCGTCCACAGCTGGGTGCTTAGTGCCCCTGACTTCCTACTTTCAAGATCTGTGACCATTCTCATCCATGCCCACTTGCATTAATGCCCATCGGGCCTGACGTTATCTGACAGAACCCGGTAGAGATTAACTGAGCAAATGTATTCGGGCTGTGGCTTTAACAAGTTAACATTGACATTTGAAATCTTCAACACTTAAGCCCAAAGGAATCAATCAGGTGATGTCAAAGATGGAATTCTCCCCAGTGAATTAATAATAATTAGCATCTATTTTTTTCCAAAGCCATTTCTACCTGTCATTGCATTTGGTCTGCAAAACGAAATAACCCTGTGAGGCATTTAATAGCAATAATAATGGCAGTTGTCAAATTCCCTTTTTAATGGAGGAGCATACTGAGACTTCCTTGGGACAGAGGCGATGGCTTTCTCAAGGTCACGGGATTAATGCATCAGTAATTCAGGCCCGAGTCAGGGACATCAACATAGCGCAGTCCCCTCTCTCCACATCCAATGAACAAACCAGCGAACGGATGAGGACGCCCTGTGTACTCAGTGCTTCTTGGATTTCATGGTCTGCAGCCTATGCTTGTGTACATGCCCCCACGCCCCGTAAATAACGACTGGATGAAAAACTCCTACATTCTGACTGAGTCCTACATGCTTAAGTTTGTATCACAGTGTTACTTAATTTCATCATTTTTCTACCACCACCATCTTATTTGATGGGGTCCCATTTGTGAGGATGCATACTCGTTTCTCCACAGTAAAAAAAAAAAAAATCACACTCTGCCAGCATGACTAAAACAAAGTAACATATGCATTTGACTGACAGTCACTAAAGGCCTAAGGAAAAAGACTTACAAAACATTAAACAAACAAACAAAAACCATCAGAATGCTGAGGAAAGAACTGGCTCACAGATCTCAGCAAAATAGCTCAAGAGTCTTTATGGAATTAATTCTATTGGCCAAACAGTAATTCAGGAATGACACGAGTTTGGACAGGGTTCACAAAAGGTTTTTCAGCCCCCGATTTAACTTCAGAGCATTCACATTAAGGCAAATGGCAGTAGTGGTTTTAAAGTCTTAATATACGTATTCTGCATGAAGGGCAAATTGTTAAATGAGGAGGAAAAAAAACATTCTGAATAATTGCTGCTTCATTTAATACAGAGTACAAGAAAAACTAACCTTTCTGAGATATTTGATTCTTATTTAATGAACATTTCAACTTCTACTTTTCCCTCAAACACGGGTATTTATAATTACTTGTCTTTGTACTTTTAAGAGGAAGGCATAGTTTTAAGAAAAAAGCCCAAATAAGTTATATTTTGTTCATTAACCTTGGTCATTCACACTCTTAACATCACATATGCCACTATAAGGTTAATTCCATCCAATTCAGTGGTTTCAGAAAAGTTTGTGTTGTTGATAATTACTGACTTTAAGCATAAAAGTGAGGCATATGCACACATTTTTTATGCTATTACCACATTATATAATGCAAATAACTTTTCTGATCTGGTTTTCTGGCTTTGTGATAAAATTAATCATACTTGAGGGGAGTTCTAACTTTTTTGTATTAGATGGATACATTACTTATAGAAATAGATTATTACATGCTAAGAAATACTGGGAGTAATAAAACACAAATGGTGTACATGCCAGAAAGCTTTTCAAAAGAAGTATTTGCACTGCCCCTGTTCTAATTATCCAGTAAAAGAACTCCAGTTCGGTGTGGGTTCCAGTTTACCCTCTAATGGGATGCCCATGGCAAACACTAACGGCATTCACTTAGGAACAATACTGCCCAATCAATTCACTTAGGAAGCAGAACTGACCAGTTCCCTTTACTCTCAGTAGATGAATAGCCTCATCTCCTAAGTCTCGAGAATAGAGATCTCAATTTTCTAATACCAAACTTGCAAACTTTTTAGAGGCGAAACATGTATGTTTCTTCCTATTACTAAGCCCCTTCTCTAATGGAGGGTCAGTTCCTCAGCTTATGCTGTGGGTTTATTTCCTCTGGTCTCTGCTGGATTCTTACTTACACTAGCAATGACCTCTTCTCTTCCTGCACTTTTTTCTTCCCTTTCTAGTTCACTATGTCAATTCATCAGTATTTAAACAGTCTGGAGTCTCCTACATCCTAAAATAAAATTCCTTCTACCATTACCACTGACTCTTCCAGCTACGGCCCTATCCCTTCTCCTTGACACAAAAATGTCCAAATACTTGTGTTTTGTCAACTCTCTACATCTACTTCTCAACTCCCCCAACTCAACTCTTTTCCGTCTCTTATCTCTATCAGAACATCTCTCCAGAGGTTGTCAGTGACTGCAAGGACATTGAATCCAATGGAACTGTCCAGTCTCCATCTCACTTACCCTTTCAAGAGACTCTGGCGGCCCTCCTTCTACCAGCACTGATGGCTTTACTTACTATTGGCTTTCTGTGGCTACTCTTCAATCTCTTCGGTTAATTCGTCCTTCTATGAATAAACTTTTTTGTCTTTTGTTTTTTTGGTTTTTGTTTTTTGAGAGAGAGCGAGCCAAAGCGCACACGCAAGTTGGGGAGGGGCAGAGAGAGAGGGAGAGAGAGAATCTCAATCAGGCCTTACACCCAATGTGGAGCTGATACAGGGCTCGATCTCCCAACCATGAGCCAAAATCAAGAGCCAGACATTTACGGGACTGAACCACCCAGGCACCCCTCTGAATACCCTTTTAAATAAGAGGGTCTCCTCAGAAATTACCCATAAGTCCATCCTCTATTTTCACTTTATGCCCTTTGTTTAGGCAAACACCATCCATGTCAATGAGTTCCAACTTAAATATGTAACCCAGACCTTTTCTTGGGATTCCGATACCAATACATCCAACTACTTATTCAACATATACAAAGCCCCAAAGGCACATTAAATTCAGCATGTCCCTAACCAAACTCAGGATCTTCCTCTAAAACCGTGTCTCCCTCCATCTAGTCTTCCATACCTTAGAGAATGGTACTAACACCATCAGGCTGTGCTCACGGAGAAACCCAAGAGCCAATCCTGAAACCACACCCCCTTCTGTACCAGCCCTGCCATTTACTACTTACCCAATTTCCATATCCTTCACTCTGTCTTCTCTACTACCACCACCCTGGACCAAACTACCATCTTATCCTACCTGAACCACTGCTCAAGCCTCCTAACTCACTCTGCCCATACCCGCCGTTGACCTTAAATCTGTTCTTCACACACCAACCAAAGTAAGCTTTTCAAACCGTGACCTGCTTATTTCATTCTCTAGCTTAAAACCTCATGATCAACTACTCCCATTGCTCTCAAGATAAGGAACAACATACTTGGTGTATTCTCCAAGGCCCCACGTGACTTGGCCCAGACGTGTCTTCAAAGCACTCCCATCTCTTCTCTCTACACCAGCCACACCAACCTTCTTTCGGTATCTCAGCCAGTCAGATGGCACTCTCTATTTCTGCTTCATTGCATTTATCCTCAGTTTTCCATATTTATTTATTACACGTATATTTTATATATTTATCGGTCTCCTCCAAAAAATGGTTTTCAAAATGATCCCTCAGCATCTTGCCCACACACAGCTGGTGCTCCTCGCACATCTATTGGATGAGTATCTGAATTAAAGATCCAAGAAAGCCTCCTGTGAGAGCTGCCATTCATGGGCACCCAAGGAAGTACACATACGGTAGTTAAGGTTGCAGGAAATTAAGCCAATATGGTATATTTTACGTAGCTCTGGAAAGGTATGTTAGCAGAGATTATTTTTCCCCCAGTTTTACCTGTTTCTCTTGAATTGCTAATGGAATAGAATATGAAATTTCTCATGGATATACTGTCATCCTTTCCCGATGGCGTACAGACTTGCCTTATAGCCTGAAATAAAATAAGTGCCAACTTCACTTGTTTTCATGGACGTGCAGAACAATCATCATCAAATTTACTCCATGGGTCCCCAAGGCAAGGTTCCCTCAGGATTGGTAGCACAGGTGTGTCACACACGTATCTGCCAGGTGCAAAGTCTTCATGGTCTGAGAGGCTGGTAGGGGTGTGGACAAAGGACCCACTTGGGTGAAGAGGCTGTGACGAGCCAACTCTGCTTTCTGAAAGTCACATGCCAGTCACCTCCCTCCCTTCTCCTAGGAAGAAGAGTTTGAATCTCTCAATAACAACAAGGCAGCAAGAAACCCAGCTGCAGTACTGAACCTCACCAAAACAAGGCCAGACCAAGACGGGAACTCAAATTTGTATTTTGGGAAAACAACAAATAATTTGTAACAGAAGTGTGGCCATGCAATATTTAGAGTGATACTAACAAGTTATTCATTTATTGGAAATTCCGATTGACTGGGGGTGCTGAATGTTTATTTGCTGAATCAGATAACCCTAACCAAAATCCATGCATTCATTCATTCACTCATTCATTCATTCAGCAAATATATCCTGAGTGCCAACTGTGAACCAGTCTCTGTTTTAGCTGCTAAGCTTCAGGAGTGAACACAACAAAAATCCCTCACCAAGCTTTTAGTCCATAATGAAAACCAAATCTAGGGGCCTGTAAAATCAGCCAGGCAGCACTGCCTGGGGAGTGGCCCCAACCCACCACTGGGTTCCTGTCAAAAGATATACAGTTGGTCTCAAATACTTGCTTGCAGTCTCCTTGTTCAAATATCTTTTCTTAGGAGAATAAGTAGTCACACCAAAAATTTTAACAGGGAGACTGTCATTGGGTTTGGGAGTTGGAATGATTGTATTTCTTCTCCTACTTCTCTGCATTTTCTACATCTTCTAAATGTGTACGGATTACTTATAAAACCAGTATGAACTGTTCCATCAACTCAGATTGCCATACGGTCACTTTCTAAGTTAGCCATGCAAGCCCTGGTCTGTATCATTAGCAGGCTCTCCATTATCTACAGCGGAGATGCCCCTTACCTCCAGAACTGTCCGGGCACTTTAGCAGTCCCAAAGTGGTGGGGGTGACTTGGGGAGAGGCAGAGATTTCGGCACTGGAGCAGGGCTAGCGCCTGAACCTACTCCCCAGCTCTGGAAGGCTCCATCTGGTGGGAGGTGTGTCCTGTGCCCAGGCCAACAGGGGGGTCTGCCCTTCTCAGGCATGGCTGCCTGCCGTGGCCCACCCACTTGTTCAATAATCCAACGTGCACCTGAGGCTGCAGACTCTAGGATCTTAATGTTCCCAGTGCCGTGCCCAGCCACCTCCCCAGGGGACCAGCTGGTGTTCTCAGGCAGACTCAGGGCTGGGTCTGGTGTGTTCACTCACCTCGCCTCTCGCTGGTCCAGAACCACTGCGTGCACCTTTTCCTCTTGGCCACTGCCCTCCCTCCCTGCCTGGGAACCCACGTTTTAGGGGTCCCCAGCTGTTCCTTTTAAATACACAGAAGACTGGCTCAGTGAGTTAAGCGTCTGACTCTTGATTTCTTCTCAGGTCATGATCTCTTGATTCATGGAATCGAGCCCCAAGATGGGCTCCCATGATGACAGTGTGGAATCTGCCTGGGATTCTCTCTTACCCTCCCTCTCTGTCCCCCCTCCTCTGCTCATGCTTTCTGTCCCTCTCTCTCATTTAAAAATATGTACCTACATACACAAAATGCATAGAATCTGAGTACCCTCACTTGTCTATACACTCAGGGCCACTACTCAGCAACACCCATGTAAAAGGAGCTTCTTTAAGATCCCAGGCATGCCTACCCTTTCCAGGGGAGCCCCAGTAGGCATTCCGGGGGACTCCAACACCCATGCTGCAGAAATAGGCAAAGCTGGAGAAGTTGCAAAGCACTTCCCTGGCTCTTCTTCCAGCAGTAAAAAAAAGGTACAAATATAAGTTCTATAAGAGCACCCCAGTACATCCATCGGGAAGACATAAAAATACCATAAAAGCATTCTGAGCTCACATCTCACCATTCACCAATGGACTTGCTATGGATTTCTTAAGCCCTTCTGTCAGACAAAGCTTTTCTCTCATTACCTTTATTTATAATGGTAAGATCCCCATTTGGGCTAATTATTAGAATGAGAAATTAAGCTGAATAGATCAAGGTAATGTGCCCTGACATACAGTTAACAGTTCATTTTAAAAATAATATTTTATTGCACTGGTATTGGTATGATCTCTTATGCCTAATTCATAACTCTCTCTATATAATTCAGAAACAAATGGATGTTGCCTTAATCAGAATTTTCATCATGAGCAAAATCATTAGCAAGACCCTTCAATTCATACATGGCCTGTGATTTTTATCAGAGTGAGTCACAGTGATAATTAAATAAGCTCAAATCCCACAACAAGTGTGCAAAATCCCACAACTAGCTTGTCAGGCATTCGGCAACATGTTAGTTGACAATCCTTACATGTGAGCCCTAGGGTGGGAAGTCTGAGGACAGAAAAATCTACTGGTACTGGGACCCAGGTGTCCTCAATCCCAGGCCAACGTGCTTTCTTTCCCTGGAAGACAGGCCATTGCAATGGCCTCTGTTCCCTTCGGGACATTGAAATGGAATGGCATTCAATGCCTGGTTGCATTAGCAAATACCCAAGGTCCCATACTCGGAGGGTTTCATTTTACCATCAAGGGGTCACCTGTGCACCTGTGGATGAATAACCCTCTGCCTGAAAATAAAGAAGGTTTGGAAAACTAATTATTTCCAAACATTATACAAATAATTTGGAATCCAATGGTATTATCAAATCCCCACATGACTTTGAATGCTTTCTCCTTCATTTCAAGCCTCTGCTAAATTATCTAGACCCTGGAGCATGAAAATGCAGTGCATAAATCAAAAACAGGTTGTTGGGTTGTTGTTTTTTTTCCTGTGCTGTTGCAGAAATGTCAATTTGCCACATCATTTAGCAGTCTAGGAGAAAACTACAGATGGAATGGGGGAACCATGAGCAATTAGCCTGATCTCTTGGGAAAAGAACTCAGAATTTCTGACCAAGGTGAATTCCTTACAATTTCAGGAAAAGGTATCATTAGTGTGTAGATAAAATAGGATGCCTGAAGAGTTGCCTCCTCTTCCCAGATCACCTCAATTTTTATTCCAATTGTATTTACTTCAAATTCTCTCCCACACGCTGGCCCCTTCGGGTTCTCCACACCATCATCATGCCTGTCATGATGCTTGGTGCTTCCCTTTTATTTATTTCTTAATTTTAATGTTTATTTTTGAGAGAGACAGAGACAGAGTATGAATGGCGGAAGGGCAGAGAAAGAGAGAGAGACACAGAATCCAAAGCAGGCTCCAGGCTCTGAGCTGTCAGCACAGAACCCAATACGGGGCTTGAACTAGTGAACCGTGAGATCATGACCTGAGCCGAAGTCAAACACTTAACCAACTGAGCCACCCAGGCTCTCCAGTGGTGTTTCCCCTTTAAATTTCCTTTTTTCTAACTGATCGATGGTTTGCCATGCTGAGACAAAATCCAGATTCCTCATCTAACTTGGCAAGCAAGAATCCGTGCTTCTGAACTACCCAGAGGAAAATGCATATGCACGTACCACCAGAGGACATGGCTGCAGGAAGCAATTTGCTTCCGTGGAAAAGTCTTTAGGCTTGGGTTTAGGAGGGCTGGATTCTGGTTCCAGCTCTGCCATTCAAATGCAAATATGTCCAGATCTAAATAACCCGCCCTGTATGTTTGCTCCCAAAGCAAGGCACGTGAGAAGAGCCGAAGCCATGCCTCCTATCACATTCACCTCCCAACCCAGACCTTCTCCACTGGGCATCACCCTTTACTGTCTCCCAACTATATCCTGTTGATTCCTTGTTCTAAGCATTCATTCATGGCTTTAGTCATTGAATCCTCACTAGTCATTCATTCATCAAGTCTAGACTAGCCTCCCTCCTTACCATCTATCCATTCCCACCTGACCATCCTCAACAAGAATTCAAACTCCACCTCGGGAGAGCTTCAACTCCCATGTCTTTGGCCTTGCCCTGCTCTGAAGTCCTAGCACTTTCTGCTTTATCACATGTTTTTCACTTGGTTATATAATGTCTTATGTTATTGCTTTGGAATTTTTTTGCATTACTTATTCATTGCTTTACTGTGTTTGCCTTGCCTCCCATCTGAGTTTTGATTTCTTACTCTATATAATCAAAACTCCTAGTTTCCTTTTATTTTTTTAGGTCCTAGTTTCTCATTTCAATTCTCAACAATTCCCAACTACTCTGAGCAAAACCAACAATCTTCCATTTTCTTACATAAAAGAGATCTTTAAAATACTATATATGTCTGAGATTTTCTTTACTCTTTAAAAATTTAGATTTGGGGCGCCTGGGTAGCTCAGGTGGTGAAGCAGCTGACTCTTGATTCCAGCTGAGGTCATGATCTTAGGGTCATGAGGTCAAGCCCAGCATCGGGAACCATTAGGATTTTCTCTCCCTCTTTCTCTGCCCTTCCCTCCCCGACTCATGCACATGCTGTCTCTCTCTCTCTCTCTCAAAAACAAAAAAACACAAAAACCCTCAGATTTTTTTTCCTTTTGAGTTTTATTATTATTACCACTCCTTTAATTCCTAGTGCAATTATAGCATATCATACAGTTGTCCCTTGGACAACACAGATTTGAACTGTGTGGGTCCACTTACATGCAGAGTTTTTTAGAGTACAATAATGTAAACGTATTTTCTCATATGATTTTCTTAACATTTTATTTTTCTAGCTTACTTTATTGTAAGAATACACTATGGAACATATATAATCACATTGATTGTTTATGTCACTGCCTGTAAGGTTTGAGTCAACAAAAGGCTATTAGTAGTTAACCTGTGAGGGAGTGGAAAGTTATACATGGAGTTTTGACTGCGTAGGTGGTAAGCACTCCGAATCCCCACATAGTTCAAAGGTCAACTGTGGATATTTAATTAAGGAGAATGTTGAAATGAGGCCACTGAGATCATCTCCCTGGCTAATCTGTGGACATGCCAGAGTTCCAAGAACTGAAATGAGGGGTCTTTGGAAGTGTCCCTCAATTCCTAAGGCGTTTGCTATAAAGCCACGAGAGTCATCAAAAGGTCTTCCACCCCCCCCCGCCCCCCGTCAAAGCACAGGAGAGGACAGTATGAACACAGCTCAGTACGTATTGTAAGAAAAAGGCTCCCTAAAAATCCATCTTCAAAGCTTATAATTTTCAACCGATGAGAAGCAATTCCTTTACCTCCAAAGGCCACGAGGCTATTGTGTTTTTAAATAAAGGGAAAGGAATGGCCTGTCACACAAGCCAACAACACGACCAACTGAAGAAGAAAGAAATAAAATGATCAACAGTTTCAGTTGGCAATTTGGAGAGAGCGGGGGAGATCTGACAATCCTGCCAGACTCCTCATTTTCTGCTTGAGGTAAAAATAAAGGGTATTTATGGGAACCGTCCTGTGTTATTAAAGGGGGATGATTGCCTCAGCCCTCCTAAAATGTTTTGTAATATTAATTTTTCACTAATGACATTTTTAATACACTCCATGATAAATCGCTGCCAGAGTCTGGCCCACGCCAGTGTGGGTGTGCGGGGCCGTAACAAGCATGACCCCAGCCTCTTCCACAGATTGGACTCATTTATTACCCAACGCCATGGCCAATTTGCATCTCCGATCCACAAGCAATCTTTCCAGCTGTTACCTCAATTTGTCCTTGCAACGATTTTCATCACTTCTGGAGAAATCTTCGTCATAAAGCTGGGCAATGTATCACTACGGACGGAGGGAAGGGGGTGAGGAGGGACTGCAGTCAGCTGCCAGGGGAGACTCCCAGGGGCGGCCCCTTTGGCCTTTGGAACCTGAGAGTCCCCCAGTCATGGACACCAGCCCCAAAGCTAGTTGTTCTTAGGTTTCTGCTGAATCTGAAGGATCTTAACTTCAAATTCTATCAGCATTAAGTAAATCAGACAGCTTGGTAAAACGAGGGCTTTGAAATTTGAAGGGAAAGAATAAAAAGCAACCTTGAATAGGTGTTCTGTTCGGATTCTAACCTTTCACTCATCTGCCACATGAAGAAAGAAAGGAAAAGGAGGGGAGTGAGAAATAACCGGAGAAGGCAGATATCAGAAGGATTCCCTAATGCCTGGCACCTTGTTGCAAAGGACGGCCCCCAAATCCCATGCCCTGATGAAATCAGCTGCTGGTTTTTCTAAGTGGAATGTATAGAAACATTTGAAGTTGGTTTATTCATCAGAGTATAGTTTTATTCATTTATTTGTCTTCCAAGTATGCATTGTCAGCTGCCAGGCTAGGCATAGGAGTCCATGTGTGATTAACTAGTGTTCAAAAAGCATCTCCTCTGTAAATTCCATGAGACCGAGTACCCCCATCTACTACTAGACCCCTGAGCCTAGCACAGCACATGGCAGAGAGTATGTCCGATGAAAGTGACGTTGGGATAGAAGGAGAGAACGACAAAATGAGGACAGGAGAAAGCAGAGCTTTGTCCGCAGGATCTAGGAAAGTCTCTGATCCAGAGTAGAGGCTTAGTGAAGCTTAGTTGTTTGCACCAAGAGTGGAACTAACATGACTGACACGCAAAGCTTTCACTAACTGAAGGACTCAAGCTATGTGTGCTCACTCTGGATAAACAGATCTTAACACAAACATGTTATGCTTCCGTTGAGATTTGCTTAGGGTAAAAGGAACCCAGGTAGCGGCTACCCTTCTCCAAGCTATATTGTTATAGATGCACAAATATGCTTTGGCAAATCAATGAGCTGGTCCCACTTCTAGGGAAGGTTGTGATGTTAAGAAAACTCTGTTTAACTGAATGCGAACAGGACTGCTAGTCAGGGTGGGACACACAGGACACACAGAGGCAAGAGGGTAGGAGGGTGTTCCGTGGGTTATTTAAATTTTGTTTAAGCTGCATTCCCAGAACATTATCTGCCCATTCTATTTTTTTTAAAGTAGGCTTCGTGCCCAGTGTGGAGCCCAACATAGGGCCTGAACTCACAACCCTGAGATCAAGACCTGAGCTGGGATCAAGAGTCAGACATTCAACCGACTGAACCTCCCAGGCACTCCGCTTCTGTGATGGCTTACAGAGGCCTTGCTATGGTGAAGGCTTTAAGCTAGAAGGGACAGAGCCAATACTCAAAGACTCTGTGCCCGAAGAGGCCCCCGCCCTGGGAAGGAGCAGTTAAGATGCACACAGAAGGGCTGTAGGAGGCACAAGGGCCCGGGAAAAAGCCCGCCTAACCTTGGAGCCAGTGGCCAGAGAAGGATTTCCAGAGGAGATGAGGCCTCAGCCAGACCTTTTATAGAACAAGAAGCCATGACGTAAGTTAAAATAAGCCAGGCAGGAGCCAACAAGCAGACAAAGCAGAAGAGGGTGGTCTAGAAGAGAACTCAGCACAGGCCATGGCAGGTATGGGAGACATAGGAGAGGGCTAGGGAAACCACCAGGAGCAAGGAGGCTGCCCTGGACCAGAGGGCAGGGGCACGATCGGGAAGGGCTTAGGGCTGTGCCAAGGAGCCTGCATCTTGGCCTGGAGATAACAGGAAGCTTCACTCACATGCTGGGTTAAGCACAAAAACACAGGCTGGTGGCAAATAGGAAAAATGGGAATTAGAACTTGCAAAACCGACTTCTATCTGAAGCATGATGCAAACCATTTAAATAATCAGACTTCCAGGGAGCCTGGGTGGTTCAGTCAATTAAGAATTTTTTTTTTCTTTTGAGAGAGACAGAGCATGAGCAGGGGAGGGGTAGAGAGACAGGAAGAAAGAGAATCCCAAGTAGGCTCCATGCTGTCAGCACAGAGCCCAATGTGGGACTTGAACTCACAAATGGTAAGATTATGACCTGAGCCAAAACTGAGAGTCAGACACTTAACCGACTGAGCCACCCAGGTGCCCCAAAGTAACCTTCGCTTGACTTTGGCTCAGGTCATGTTCTCACGTTTAGTGAAATCAAGCCCCATATCAGGCTCTGGGCTGACAGCAGGGAGCCTACTTGGGATTCATTCATTCATTCATATTCTCTCTCTCTTTCTTTCTCTCTCTCTCTCTCTCTCTCTCTCTCTCTCTCTCTCTCTCTCTCTCCCCCCCTCCCCTCCCCCTCTCTGAAGCTTGCTAATGTTCTCTCGCTTGTGCTTGCTCTCTCTCAAAATAAATAAGTAATAAGAGTTCATTCATCTCAAAAATGCTGTCTGATGATGTGAGCAAATCATGTGAGAAATTCAAAGGTGAGTACAACACCGTCTTCAAGGACCTTACAAACCAGGAGAGGAAGTGGAGTCCTGGATTGTAACTGTTCCAAGAGGAACACAGACAAAGAGCACTGGAAGCCAAACCAGGAGGAAATTACCTCCAGTGGGGGCATCTGGAAATGCTTCATGGGAAAGAGGACCCAAAAAACACCACCCTAAGGTCCTGGTTCTCAAGCTTGAGTGTGCATCAGAATCACCTGGAAGACCTGACCATAGACTATGGGTTCCCACCCCAGACTTTCTGATTCACCAGGTCTGTCATAAAGCTCCCAAATTTATACTTGTGTTATGTCCCCAGCTGAGGCTGACACCACTGGTCCAGGGACAGGTCTTTGGAGGACCTTTGCCTGACGCGAACATTGGGAACTGGTCCGATACAGAGGAGACTATAGGCATCACATGAAGAGGAAGCCATGTGTTTAAAGACACATGATTAGAAAAGCATGGCTACATCCTGGGTACGAGTTGGGTACAACATAAGAAACCTAAGTATATGAGATAGAAGCAGACACACATTTGTAAATTAATTACCTAGTCAACTCCAGTCAGCTGAGAGCCATTGAACTACAACAGTTACTAAGTGTAAGGCAACGACCATTCCATGTGGCCTATATCTCTCCTCCTGAATTTTCTATCCTTCGGTTGTCCTGACTAACCAGGCCCGCCCTGCTCTCTAAATCAAAACAGTTAATTAGTACCAACCACTCAGCCACGGGTGTGCATTACTGATCCCTTCCCTCTAAACAAAAAGCAATTGAGAAATCCCTTTAGTTTGGAAGGAAAACTTTCAAATTCATTCTAAGAGGCAAGCATTACCAAAACCAAATAAAGAGCTCTCTAGAAAAGAGAACAACAGGGCAATATTCCTGATGAACAGGGATGCAAAAATCCTCAACAAAATACTAGCATAGCAATCCGATTCCAATTAATACATTAAGAAAATCATTCACCAGGATTGGATAAGATTTATTCCTGGGCTGCAAGCCTGATCCAGTATTCACAAATCAATCAATGTGATACAGCAAGTCAGTAAGACAAAGGATAAGAGCCACATGAGATCATTTCAATAGACTCAAGGCATGTGATAAAGTACAAAAACTATTCATGATAAAAACCCTCAACAAAGTAGGGTTAGAGGGAATATATCTCAACATTTTAAAGATCATCAGTGAAAAACCCACAGCTAACATCATCCTTAATGGGGGAAACTGAGAGCGTTTCCCCGGAAGGGCAGGAATAAGACAAGGGTGTCCACTCCCCCCACTTTTATTCAACACAGTACTGGAAGTCCTAGCCACAGCAGACAGACAACAAAGAGAAATAAAATGCACCCATTTTATGGGAGAAGTCACAATTTCATTATCTGCAGATCACATCTGCCATTTGCAATGATGTGAATGGACCTCGAGAGTATCATGCTAGGTGAAATAAGTTGGTTGGAGAAAGACAAATAACTTATGACTTCATTCATATGTGGAATTTAAGAAACATGACAAAGGAGCAAAGGGGAAAAAGAGAGAGAGAAAGAGAGAGACAAATCAAGAAATAGATTCTTAATTATATAGAATAAACTGATTATTACCAGAGGGGAGGTGGGGGGCGTGGAAGAGGTGATGGGGATGAAGGGGCACACTTGTGATGAGCCCCAGGGATGAATGCAAGTGTGGAATCGCTGGATTCTTCACCTGCTACAGATATTACACTGGATGTTAACTAACCGGAATTAAAATTTTAAACTTTAAAAAATAGACAAATAAAACAATAAATAAAAATCCCTTTAGTTTTGCCAAAGCACATTAGGAAATTTTTAAAAAGAATTTTAACAAGGAAATTAAAGAAACAGGGGAACCTGGGTGACTTAGTCACACATCTGACTCTTGATTTCAACTCAGGTCATGATCTCGCAGTTAGTGAGTTTGAGTCCTGCATTGAGCTCAGTGCTGATAGCATGAAGCCTGCTTAGGATTCTCTCTCTCCCTCTGCCCCTACACTGCTCATGTTCTCTCTCTCTCAAAATAAACTTAAAAAAAAAAAAAAAAGGTAAAGAAACAGAGGCATCCACATGCACACAGTTCTCATGTCAACCCCAAAATAAATAAATAAATAGCCCAAAGATAGCTGTGTCAGCCAAACCTGACCATGGTTCGCAAGGAGTCTTGAGTCGATGTATGCCTCACAAAGACGGGTTGAAGATAGGATCTTTACGGAGGTAATGAAGTTAAAATGAGGTTATCAGCGTGGGCCTTAATCCAGTACCACCGGTGGCCTACCCTTAAGGAAATGAGCATAATGAAGAAGGAGAGGTATCACTTTAATAGATGCCCTGTGTGGACCAGACACAGCAACCTTTTTCTGTACACCCTACCATAAAGTCCTTAGTTTTAGCTCTTTTTCTTTCTTTAGCAACTCACTCTCCTACCTCTTCCTTAAACTCCCCTTCCTGTTCAAGAGAGAGGATCCACCGGTGTGTTGAGATTCCTCTCAAAGTCCAAAGAGCTATTCATCTGAGTCTTCTGGCCTGTGAAAGGCGGTGGCCATGGTTCTGGTGGCAAAGGAAAGGGTGAGGCACGAGAGGTGAGACCACCTCAGAGCAGAGTGGGTGTGGGGGAGGTGGGCTGCCTGGCCCAAGATGGAGACAAGAAGTTGAAAGGAGACACCCAGCAAAGGGACCCATCACCTCACAACTGACTCGGGCTTGCGCCTCGTTCTTGCTTGTTGAAAAGACAGACCACGTTAAGTACTTCCAGTAAATTAAGTCTGCCATCTTCCTTCAGAAGAGAAGGGTCCAAATTTCCACCGCGTGCCGAGAACAGCTGGGTGCTCCCTCCATGCTCCCTAATTACTGACTAGCACACACAGTGGTCTAATCGCTCCTCCATATTTGGGGGTAATTTTGATTATTGCTTTATCAGACTTGAAGAGGGTTTCCTGGGGCTTTGTTTACCCGATGTCTCCCCTCCAGTCAGGAGGACACACTCTAGTCACAGCAAGGGCACCACCGTAAATGCCTATCCCACGGAACAGCCAGAAGCTTCATAACAATCCTGGTCTCACTGTGCTATCAAAATGCAACCACTCTCTGGAGAAATCAGTGTGTGCCCATGGTCCAACAAAGGGAACATTAGTAAACTGCATAGTTGTACCCTTGTTATCTAGTTTAAACATTTTTTCAGTGATTATTTGAGAGAAACAGGGACAGAGTGTGAGCAGGGGAGGAACAGAGAGAGAGGGACACAGAATCTGAGGCAGGCTCCAGGCTTTGAGCTGTCAGCACACAACCTGACAGAGGGCTTGAACTCACCAACTGTGAGATCATGACCTGAGCCTAAGGCAGGCACTCAACCAACTGAGCCACCCAGGCGCTCCCTTTGTTCTCTAGTTTAAATGGAAACATTCAAGGGTGGCTCAGGAAAAACATGCCCCGACTGAACAAGGTCTTTGGAAATCATGGTGCACCTTGCCCCATTGTCAGACACTACCCTGTCCTCCCCGCTTACAGACAATGAATAGGAAGGGGTAGTGTCTGAATCAAGGTTCTCCAGAGAAACAGAAAGAGTAATAAATATTTATATACCTGCTTATATATCTCTATATAGAGATTCATTATGAGGAACTGGCTCATGTTTATCAGGGCCGAGCAGTCCCATGAGTTGCTGTTGGCAAGGTGGGCACCTTGGAAAGCCAGGGGCCTGATTCCAGTCCGAGTCTGAAGTCCTGAGAAGCCAAGGAGTCGATGCTATAAACTCTAGTCCAAGAGAAGGGTAAGAGCATTGGCCCCGCTCACACATGCAGGCAGGAACGGAAAAGGAGGGGATTCGCCCTTCCTCATCTGCCGTTCTATTTACGAGGACAGATGTGCCAACCCACACCGGGGAGGGCCATCTTCTGAGTCCATGGATTCAAATGTGAATGCCATCCAGAAACACCCTTATGGAACACTCAGAAAGAGTGTCTAATGTGGGGACTCCTTGTCACAATCATGTTGACACATGAAATTAACCATTACAGGCAACGTAGCCTGTCATGTGCGACTCCCCAGTTACCCTGGTAGGTGACCCAAGGTGATCCTTAAATATGCCTATAAAATACGTATCAAACAAATGGTACAATGATAACAAGGCTTTTGGTAAGTCTCTACAAGTTACAGTGATTTGTAATCTGTATATAAATCCACTAAAATTTTAAATGATTGAGTGATTCTAACATAAAACAGCATTTGCCCTTCCAAACTCAAAGAGCAGAGTATTACTTTTGAGATAATAGGGGGATCGGATATTTTACAGGTTAAACTTGGGGCTCCTCAAGGTGGATCACACACTATCAGTGCATTTTCTCTCCCAAAACTGAGCGGTGTAGCTGAATGAACATGTCCTTAGGGGATTTAGCATGGAGCGAGCATGAAATCACCTAATCCCAGCCTTGCTGGCATCTTCTCCTGGGATTCATCCTTGATCCTGTGGCGTCAGTGACTGGTATGAGTCTGGGTGAACTTTAAGATATTCTCCCCAGTTTCAGATTTATATGTTCGTTTCTTAACTGTGTAAACATATGGCCTGACTAGAGATCTCACCAGGATAAGCTGTGCCTCAGACCCTCCACCAATCCAAGGAGGCCACTGCTTGGCACCTGCTTTCTCATTGCCTCCCATCCCACTTTTGTCTCCCAAGCACGTGCACTGGTCTTGTTGACATTCCTGATACTTCGACAACTAACAATTATGCAGCAAGTTTTGTCATAAGCGCCGTACGCACGTTATCTTATTTCATCAAACAGTACCTGTTAGTTGTACTAATATCTCCCATGTGAGCCAGGTGTGACTATGCCCACTGCCCAGATGTAAAAGTTGTACCTTAGTGATAGAGGTAACAGAGCTAGGAAGTAATGATGTAGAATCTCTTCCCAGGTTCGTTCATTGCCAAAATCCAAATAACCACTACACTATACTGCCCCCCCAAGAATCAGCAAAAAGAGCAACCCTCCTTGATCTCTCACTGCTTCAGAGAACAGCCTTCATAAGTCTAGCAGGGAGACTGGCCTTTAAGCTCCTGAGACATAATACATGTCACCTTCTTTCTTGTACTTGCAATTACGTGTGCAGTTACTCAAAGGACAAATACCTAAAGATGGAGTTTGAGCCACATTTTCAAGGGGCTTTAGCTTCAGGCCATGGCCACTAATGAAAACACATTCACTGATTCATTCTCTACTCAGTCAACACTGAGTACACACTGTCTAAGGCATTCAGAACACAATGAAAAATAAGTAAGGGGCCCTTGGAATCCAAGGAGCTAAGTCCTATGTGCAAGGAAACGGGACATGTTGGGCCAGTGGCCAAACCCAGAGGAGGTCAGGAAGCCACACCCCACCCAGGAGAGCAGAGTCTCGCATTTCCTCGATGTTGGCTGTTACCACATGGTCACATGAGTCATCTATTTTCCCCAGGAAGATATATTTGCTTTCTTCTATTAGTTAAAGAGAATTAGAGACACCTACATATACACTGTCAGTACTTTGGCTAAGACTTTTTGTTGACTCAGGAACAGTTTTCATATGATAAATATTGGGTTAAATCACAAGGCCATTTTGGGGAAACTGGTGGAAGACCATGGAAGCCAGTTTTCAAGTTCTTGCCTCACCAGTGAGGAGTGTATCCATCCATTCCTCAATCTCTTAGAATGCCTCTCTAACTTGGCCCGATGCTATGGCCTAAATTGTGGCCAGAACATGTAAACCGTAGCATATAAGGATGAGAACACCAATGTGGGAAGCTTACAGGAAATTCCCACATATTTATGAAAATATGCCTAAAACAAAGGCAAAGGGTAAGAGATTTTAAAACACCCATGTAAGAGGCAGAATTTGTTTGGGAATGTGTGCTGTGATCCACATTTTCACCTAGGTCTTACAAGGAAGCCCAGTAGGACACTATGGCAAATACAATTTTTGGAATCTGTCAAGAAAAGACTCCAGTGGTAGAATTCTCTCTTAGGACCACAGAAGGGTTCTAAGTCAGCTGTTTTTGTTTGTTTGTTGTTGGTTTTGGTTGGTTGGTTGTTTTTTGGAATCAAGTTTACATTTTTCTGAGACTCCAAGCCAGGCTCCAGCTGTGGAGTGACTGCCCGTAGGAGCCTCGAACCACGAAGGTGACAGGGGCCCTTCAGGGCCTCAACAGTGTTGACTGAGTGCTCTTTGGCAGAACACTGTGCAGACACTTGACATAGAGTTGCTCACTTAACAAGCTCGAGAACACACCTACCAGGAGATATTATTCCCATTTTACAGAAGAGAACACTTGAGATTCCCTAAAGTGGTAACTTACCCAGATCACACAGCTCACAAGTGGCAGGGCTCGGATTCATACCCCAATATGCAAAATGCTAGAAGATCGTCTCCTGAAGTCTGTAAGCCACTAGAAGCAAGCGCTACACGGAGCCACTTTGGGGAAGCCTCTTTTAGCTACAAGGCACCACATTTTTGCTGAGCTCGGAACCGCCTGGATTGCGACGTTTAACACGATGCAGCTGCAGGCTTTGGCCTAAAGTGAATGAAGCTGGAAGAGCCACCCTTCCCGAAGGAGCTCAACCCGCACGTCACCCAGGTGCACCTGACACTGGCTTTCCTCCTGTATTTAAAGCCACCTCACGGAACACGCAGAGCTCTAATTCTTGGGAAACTAAGTGCAGGTCTTGCGGCCGGTGGGGTTCCCAGTGGCCATCATGTGGCTGCTGCGGTCCCTGTTGCTGTGGGTTCCCTGGTCTCTCGCCCTGAGTGGCCAGCAGAAGCCCCCGGCACCAGCTTACCCTGGTGAACTCCGCTGCGGGCTACGGAGCCTTCAGCTCACCGTGACCCTGAGCCCCGGGAAAGCGACTCCTGCGCTCCTAGCTTGGGGTAAATTGGATAGCTTCCCAGGCTTAGGGGCGTAGCGTTCTCCCTGTCCTGACACTTCCACCCTTTGGTAATCTCTGCAGCTGCTCCTGCAGATCTAATCCTCTAAAATGTAACTTCTTTTCTGAATCCGAACCCCCTGTTGTTCCTCTCTCCTTGCTGTTGCCCCTCGGTGTCCGATGGGCAAAGCTGGCTGTCCTTTCCCGGCACTGGTGACTATGGTGACTGACCACCTGTGCTTTTTGCTCCTCTTTGCCCCCCCAGACAACCGTGGGCTGCCACACAGGCTGCAGAACGACTCCGGCTGTGGCACCTGGCTCAGGGAGGGCCCAGCGGGCTCCGTGGTGTTAGAAGTATCTTATAGCAGCTGCTATGTCACTGAGTGGGTGAGGACGACCCAACCCCCGGGAGTGCCGACACCGCCAGTCCCAGCGTCCAGGGTGACTCCCCAGGACTCCCACTATGTCATGCTAGTCGGAGTGGAAGCAGCAGATGTGGCCGGGCGCCACAAAGTCACAAACACCAAGTTGCTCCGGTGCCCTAGGAAGTCCCCAGGTAAGGGCTGGAAACTCTCAGGGTCTGGGGGGTGCGGAGCTGCCTGAAATGTGTTCTTGGGCCTCTTCTACCTGCTCTGTGCAGAGACGGTGATGCCAGCCTCTCCTGAAGGACTCCCCTCCAGCTGTCCTGTGCCTGCAGTCCTTAGCAACCACCTCCTGAGCAACCATTCAGCACAAGGCACTGTGGACAATGCTTGGCTGTCCCTGCCTCATCCTAATGGTGCCCTACACTAGCACTGGCCCCCAGCATCGAACTTGGCCAAGGGCCCCTCCCAATGGGTGGTGGGGCTGGGATTCAAACCAGAAGTAGCCCAGGACCTGGAGGAGCTTGGGGAAAAAGCTGAAGCAACCAAGGACAGCCAGGCAAATGCCTCCCTGGGGCAACTGTGCGCTGAAACTAGGACTCCTCCCTTTCAGGGGGAGGCAACTTGATCATTCAGCCTGGAACCGGCAGGAAATGTGACTCCTAGGCTTCAGAGAATCTTGCCTGGCCCTCTGGAAGCCCTCCCTTGAAGTCCTAATGGATTCCAACCTGCAGTTCACTCTGCTCCCCTACCTTACACCCAAAATGTAATCCAGAGGGATCGCACCGATAAAAATGCAGGATCCCGGTGCCCATTCCAGACCTACTGGCCCAGAACCTGCATTTCAGAGCGATGGTCCCCTGGTAGTTCACGGTTCAGGAAGATGGAGCAGCATCTCTGCAGATGGGACAGAAAGTCTCTTTGTCTGAAGGAAAGAGAGCCCCCACTACAACCACTGCTCTTGTTGGGCTCTCTCCTCTCAAAAAGGACTAATTTCAGAGGACTCTTACCAGGGGACTTAATATTGACTCAACTTCCTGAAATGTAATTGCTAGTGTGTAATATGGACCCACCCGAAGCATCAGGCATCTGTGGGAATTTTGATAGTTGGTTGTTTATCTTCGTTTGCTTATTTATTTAGAGAGCGCATAAATGGGGTAGAGGCAGAGAGCAAGGAAGAGAGAATCCCAAGCAGGTTCTGTGCTGACACAGTTCAGAGCCTGATGCAGGACTTGACCTTCCAAACCAAGAGATCACGAACTGAGCTGAAATCAGGAGTCGGATGCTTAACTGGCTGAGCCACCCAGGTGCCCTAAATTTTGATGCTTTATAATGAAATAATCTTTTTTTTTTTCTTTAAAGACCAAACTTCAGTATCTAGCGTGAGTCCCTCTCCTCTTCAAAATGTAGCCCTAGACGTTCCAAATGCTGACCTGTGTGACTCGGTCCCAGTGTGGGACAGGCTGCCATGTGCTGCTTCACCCATCACTCAGGGAGACTGCAAGAAGCTTGGTTGCTGCTACGAATCAGAGGCGAATTCCTGTTACTATGGAAACACAGGTGCGTTCTTGCATCCCTGAAACCAGTTAAAGTCCAGATAACTTGCAACTAAACCTGGAGACGGGTGACCCCCCTCTCGCCCCCAGCCGAAGACCAATGTTAAAGGTGCAGAAGTTAATGTATAAGCCATTCTAGAATATTTGAATCTATGCGCTCACTTTCTACAGCCTTCCCTTGCCAATTCTCCTAGAAACCAAAATAGTCAATAAACTCCAGAAGCTAAGGCTATGTGCAAAATAGCTAGCTGACAGAAACTGAAGACTAGCAGACACCTTGGGAATAGGTTAGGTGTCTAGAGCGCCTCCTCTCAAAGATGGCTTTCTGCGGGTCCCACATCCTACCCTACGGTTTTCTAATGCACAACATGTATATGCCACCCTCTAATCTAAGCTCTTAATACTAACTGATAAAAAACAAAGCAAATACAATTATTCCTATTTTACAAAGGAAGCTGAAGTTAGGAGGTTAGATTCTTCACCTAAAGTTCAAGTAAGTAGTGATGGCAACATCCAAATCCAGGGGCTCATCAGGGTGCTCATTCAGTGCTTTAAGGTCACACAGACGGCTGAACTTGCACCCATGTCACTCGCTGGGACTGCCAGCTTCTCAGGGAGGGATCACAACTAGCTAAGTATCTAGCTGGCTCCATTAGGGGAGGGATGGCCTGCTTTCAACACAGCAGCTCTGGTTTTTCAGTGACCTCGCGCTGTACCCAAGACGGCTACTTCTACATCGCCGTGTCTAGGAATGTGACCTCTCCCCCGCTCCTCTTAAATTCTGTGCACTTGGCCTTCGGGAATGACCATGAATGTAACCCTGTGATGACAACACATGCCTTTGCCCTGTTCTTGTTTCCATTTAATTCCTGTGGCACCAAGAGACAGGTAAGAACAGCTCAGCTTTGGCTCTGTTCCTAACTTGACGTCAAACAGAAATGTCCTAGTGACTGGGCAGGAGGGGTGAAATATCTGAGCCAGGAAGAACACAGCTGACCACCGCTTGGTCTGGAGAATGGCTTTGTTGCTGAGAAAGCAGGGACCTTCCCAGGGCATTCAGCTAAGATCATAACTGTGCTCTGACCAGGGCCAGCACTCATACTAAGCCGTACATGAGAAGAACAAGTAATAAGTTCCTCTTGCCACATTGCCTGGGAAGCAAGTGGGGAAATTGGCTGACCTTGGTGGTCATGTTCCTGGTTGCCTTGTTGGAGTGCTCAAAGCTCTTATCCTGAGCTAAGGTGAGGTGAGAAGGTCCCAGGTTAGTTAATGCCACCTGTTTTTGTCTCTGCTCAAGGGACAGAATTGTAGCCTATAACACGATAGCCTTGCTGACTGCTAGATCCGAACAAGTCCGGAGTGAAGTGGCACCTGGCTAGCAGAAATGGCCATACTTCTTTCTCCATACTTGTAGATCACTGGGGACCAGGCGATCTATGAAAATGAGCTGGTGGCAGCTAGACATGTGAGAACGTGGAGCCATGGTTCTATTACCCGTGACAGTATCTTCAGGTAAAGGTCTAAGTTAACTTGACCCTGCTGGACCAGAATGACTTCCCTTCCGTAAAACAGGATTCCAGGGTAGGCCCTGAATCCACAGAACCTCTGCTCATGACAACAGAACCCATCTACTGCCTTGGTAATCCAATCATCCTGACCATTATTTGACTAAATCTTCCTGCATCGCTGCCACCAACTTAGTCTAAGCCTCAAACTCCCCTGGAGTCCTACTTCACTTACCCGGATTTCCTTGTGTTCATTTCTCTCCCTCCCTATTTCCAACCCCAGACTGTGGTCCCAAGAGACTCTCTAGCAAGACCAATTCCGGTCTCTGTTCGGTCAGCTGTTTCTCTCCCTCTCCCACCTCAGTTACATTTTTTAAAAATCTTCTTTCATAGCCACTCCCTGCAAGACCTTCCCTGACTACCTTCTCTACAAAAGGCACATATTTCTCACAGTATCAGGTCATGCCTGGTTCTTAGATCTCCCAGGCTCAAACACTGATCCCATCTATGTCTGCCTCCCTGGCTAAGATCTAGTTCTCACGAGCTCCAGAACCATACCCATCCCATTTACACACTTGTTGAGCATCGCATCTCCTATTCAATGGCTCCTAAAACCTTTAAAAACTGAAAGGTGGCATGGCCCATCCTACCACCCACAAGTGCTAACAAAGCCCATGTCTTTCTGCAGGCTTCGGGTTAGCTGCCACTACTCTGTAAATAGCAACACCCTCCCCATCAACGTCCAGGTGTTGACCATCCCGCCACCCCACCTGGACACCCAGCCTGCTGGACCCCTCACTCTGGAACTCAAGATTGCCAAAGGTGAGACCCTCTTGGCTAGAGCATCTGACCTACAGTCTTAAAGCTCTATTACTTCTCTGGGCATTAGGAAACCAACTTGGTTGGGGAACCTGGGTGGCTCCGTTGGTTAAGCATCTGACTCTTGGTTTCAGCTCAGGTCATGATCTCCTGGTTCATGAGATTGAACCTCCCCACCCTCACATCAGGTTTCAAGCTGATGGCATGGAGCCTGCTTGGGATTCTCTTTCTGTCTCTTCGCTCACTCTCTTGCTTGCTCTTTCTTGCTCTCAAATACTTTTATTTATAAAATCTTTAAATAGACCAATTTGGCAATAAGATACTTGCTAGAGGTGTTCATATGGGTGATGGTCTGTCTCGGGCAATCTAGAGGGTTCTAGCTCTGTCCTTAGTGCCCAAACCCACTTTGGCCTCTTGCAGATAAGCACTACGACTCCTACTACACTGCTGGGGACTACCCAGTGGTGAAGTGGCTTCGGGATCCCATTTATGTGGAGGTCTCTATCCGCCACAGAACAGACCCCTCCCTGGGGCTGCTCCTCCATCACTGTTGGGCCACGTCCAGCAAGAACCCCCAGAGTCAGCCCCAGTGGCCCATGCTGGTGAAAGGGTAAGCAGCTTCTCTGTGCCCCTGTCCTGGGGTCCCCCGGAGAAACCCCTCCCAACTGCATGTATTTTTGCTTAGCTGCCCCTACGCTGGAGACAACTATCAGACCCAGCTGCTCCCTGTCCAGAAAGCCCTGGACCCACCATTTCCATCTCACCACCAGCGCTTCAGCATCTTCACCTTCAGCTTTGTGGACACCATGGCAAAGTGGACACTCAGGGGACCGGTACGATGTGCATCCCTCCCTGAGTGTGCACAACCCCTGGCCCCCAGCAACCCAGAATCCTTTCCACATCCTGCCAGCCATTGGCCAAGGCTACCCTTTCATTCTGGCTTGTTGGTACCTGCTCAGAGATCCCTGATCCCAATGACACAAGTGTCTGCCTATTAGACTCTATAGTTCTTTAGTGTTACTGTGATAGTGGCTTGGGGTGTCAAGATTTTGATCAGTTTCTTTCAACTTCCCCGGGGACATAAGCTTTAAGACTCGTGATGGAGTTCTCCACCACCATCTCCACTCTGTTGGCTCGCAGGTGTATCTGCACTGTAGCGCATCCGTGTGCCAGCCTGCTGGGAGCTCCTCCTGTGGGAGAGCCTGTCCTGCTGCCAGGCGTGAGTATCCACCTTGTCTATACTGGAGAGCAAACAAAATACCCTTGAGTCCCACTGCTAACCATTTCTAGCAAATGATTCCAAGTGAAGATTGATTTTCTTACTGAGGCTGCTTCAAGTATTTTGATGAGGCACTGGAACACACCCAGCTTCCTAGATTTCCAGCCCTTTTAAATAGAAGCTATCAATCCTCGAGTAACTCCCAGCCTTGTCTTTTTCCATATACATCATGATTAAGCCAGGAATCAAATGGTCTCCTGGCCCACAAATGGACCAGTCTAACAAAGCCCTTATCTGGCTAGTTCCCAAATCTAGTTTCCCCTGCTCAAGGGCAGGTCTGCAAAATGGCCTGAAGATCTATAGGTGGACATGACTGCCGCCTGAGTACGTGCTCCAGTGGATCAGATCCAGTGCTCTGGTCATGTGTGTATTCCTACCTGGTCCACTAACTCTCACCTGTATAGCCCCTGAATTAATTGGGATTCATGACTTCTGAAGCTTCAAGCCCCTTTCAGCAACAATATACTCCTAGTAATGGTTGTCATGAAATACTGCATTAAATATTGAGGATCTAACTCTAAAAAGACATATTCTGTACACTTATAAAGAAACTAAAACTTAAATGGACTTTTCCAAGGTCCTACAACTGGTAATAGAAATGGGATTATAAGCTACCAGTTATATTTGTAGCTTAGGAAAGCGTCTTGGTATTAACAGGTTACTGTCCAAATGGCTCTTCTAGGGAAGAATGGCAGTTCGGGAGAAAGGCTAATACTAAATTCTGGTGAAACCTAGGTAGCAGTGTTAGATATAAAGGCTTATTCAAGTTTATACTAACACATTAAGGAGGTTTTGGTTTATTAAAATTTTTAAATTTGTTTTGAGAGCATGAGAGCAGGGAAGGGGCAGCAAAAGGGAGAGAGGATCCCAAGCAGGCTCTACACTGTCGGTGCTCAGCCCAATGTGGGACTTGAATATACACACTGTGAGATCATGACCTGAGCTGAAACCAAGGGTCAGATGCCTAACCAACTGAGCCATCCAGGCACCCCTGGTTGTTTTTGTTCTTTAAGGAGGTTTCTTAAGGCACAGAATGGAGCTGTACATATCGAGGAACCTAACTCTCCTGTTCCCACCACCTCCATGTGCAAGAGTCTAATCTCTAGCTCTCTTCTCTCCAACAGGAAGAAGACACTCTGACTTCCATTCTCACAGCAGTACTGCCAGCATCTCTAGCAAGGGTCCCATGATTCTACTCCAACCTACTATGGACTCCTCAGAAAAGCTCCATAAAAACTCAAGTTAGTGGAAGAGACCTAACTAGCTACTTGAAGCCTCCTACCTGAACCACGAGTCAAACCAAAGCCCTCATCCCTACCTCTTGTCCCTTGTTCATAGGACCAGTGTGAATCTCCAATTGGCTAGCCTGTGTTTCCTAGTTAAAAATCATCCGTATTTTTCAGGATCTCGTATTACTTGCTTTTGGCATCCATTAATCTACGTTTCCATCTTACAGGTTCTCCTATGGACCCCCAAGCTCTGTGGATGATAGGCCTTTCTGGGACCCTAATTGTTGGATTCTTGTTAGTGACCTACTTGGCTATCAGGAAACAGAGGTGAATTATTCCAGTTGTGTTAATAAAACCAGACTGCACTACAGGCCTGTGCTCAGCTTCTCATTTGAAAGAGAAAGCACGAATCTAAAGACAGTTTTCTATCTGCTCTTGGCATCTCCTCTTTGCAGCCTGCCTAGGGCAGTATTTTGCATGACAGAAGACAAAGAAGGATACCCTAGGTTTCTTTTCCAACCAGCCTTTCTAGTTTCTGAATAGAACAATGTTTCAGTAGATTCATAGTTGGATGACCACCTACACAATAGATATAAGAACTAAACCCATCAGATTTAGCACACAATTACAAGCTCCAGAGGGGTGTAGAACAAAACTCTTCCACAAGATCGATCAAACTAAGGTAACTAGTCTAGAGTTAGTCTAGAATCTTCTAGACCACTAGTTCTCCTAAGGAGGGCTGCTAAAAAGTATAATGGGTCCCACCCCCAGAGTTTAAGTAAGTCTGGGCTGAGGCTTAGGAATGTGCATTTTTAAATATTTCTCAAGTGAGCCTGACCTTATTCTAAGCATCCCATTCTGAAATCCAGTATCTATTAACAGTGACTAAAAGGAACTATCTGATCATAGATTTGTAAAGTGGAAGTGGTTTGATCAGAAGCGTGGTTTTGGGCCAGAACCAACAAGTAATAGTTCTTAAGATTAATAGAAAAGCATGGTGACTTCTCAAGGTAACTATCCTGCTCAAAGATCTCTCCAGTACTGTTGGCCCCACTCTGGCAGTCACTCCTCTATCTACGGTGGAGTTCTGAAATTAATCCTAGTTAAACAATGTTTCCCCATTTGTCTTCAGGGAGGAACTTCTAGGTTGCTGCACATTTCAGCAAAGTAAAAGGCCTTGAACTTGATAAATACCTGCTTTGCTTTGCAGGCAAGTCAACCCCCCTTCAAACTGCTGCTAAGCGGAAACTGTATATTCCCTTATTCAACCAACAGGGACACTATCCTAGATGCGTGATAACATGCTTGAGTCTCATGAAAACATGATGAGGTAAACATTCGTTCCTGACTTCCAGAATTTGGAATACCTACAAAGTCAAAGAACTTACCCAAGTATCACTTAGTCAACTAATGGTGAGGTTGGACCATGAAACCAAGTTGTATTTCAGATACTGTACTTGTAACTCCACATCCTACTGAAGATCCTCTAGTCTTCAATAGGGCCAATTTCCAGTGGTCCATAGATTCAGCTTGACAAAGGGTTTTCTGAAGCTTGCCTGTGTGCCTGATGCTCCCTTGGGGAATGTGGATAAAATAGATGCCTAGAGCAAAGGGCTGGGGCCATTGACTACTTTCTTTGCTAAAGGGGAAGAGCAATGGTCTTGGATTGCAGCATGGTAGTGGTCAACTTGTTCACCAAGCAAGTCTAACTATAGTTGACCTGGGAGATCATTAATAGATGTAATTGAGTTTAACTATTTTTAACTTAATGCATCCAAATTATCACTTGCATAAAACATATGTATTTTTGCATCCATATATATTTAGAGTGCATTTCAATTTGCAGGTTAAACATTAGAAGTACTACATATTTAGGTCTTAGAAGACTGACAGTTGAACAAATGGGTTCTCATACCCAAATTGTTCCAAATATAATTAAGTTTTAGTATCAAAATAGACTAGCAATTTAGTGCTAAATTGCACTAAAATTCTTATACTTAGCCATACTTAGGGGTCTTTAGCCACATTTGGCTAGGAGCTATGGCACAACTGGAGTCTACTAAATTCAAACTTGTATTGGAGATCTATGTGATAGGCTTAACCTATGTATGGGAAGTAAAGCAACAACAACCAGGAAAGAAGCGCAGGCAACAAGGGTGGACAAATGTCCAATGGTAAGTAGGGAAAAGTCACCAGAAGAATGGCGGGGAGAGTGGAACTACTAAGTCCCATCCTGCTCTCCCCACGAAAAACCTAAGTGGACACGGTCACGAGTTCTGGGCTTATCCCACTAAAACAAAGCAGTATGTGGGGTCCTGTAAATGAAACTACTTTGCTTATGCCAAGTATTTGGATTTACAACAGAAGAGTCCTTGAGCAGAGTACCTGAAATGTAGTTATTTACTACTGTCGGTGTACTTTTTTGGAAGGAGGGTAATAATATCTATACTAATACTAGATCCAACCAAAGAAAAAATCCTGGTGCTTAAGCCTTGACCTAGAACCTGCCAGGTCCTCTAGCAGGGCTTTTCAGACTGATTACATTAATGTCCTGTGAGCCTCCAAAGGAAGCTAAAAACAATTTCCCAAACATAGATGACCATGGCAACTCCTCAGAGAATCTTCTAGGAGCAGTGTTCTACACTACTGTAGATCTAGGGTGTTTCTGCTTTCCTAACCATGGAATCCTTACTGGAACTTAGTCTGCTCAACAGGAAGAAAGGAGTATTGCAGGGAGAAATTACTACAATGTGCCTCAGAAATGGAAAGCCCCTGGCCCAAACTACCTAGCTTAAAGTTAAAACACTGCTTTAAAGTGAAATATCAGCTGGGACCATTAACTGCAGTAGCTCATTAATATATAGTCTCTTCACTAAGTCAGAAATGTTATTATCCACAGAGGGATTATCAATAAAGATTTTCAAACATTCTTAAAATTCTACTTGGGCATTGGTCTAATTCTAAGTAGGCTTCTTCTGATAACTTCTAATAAACTTAAATTGCCACCTAAGGCTCTTCCCTACCTTCATCATATCCTCCAAATTTAATGAAACTGATTTCTAGGTAACAACTCTTTACCCATGGACTAAAGGATTGTTCAAATCTAGCCAGAACAATATAATTCACTCTTGTATATTTTGGAGTTTTCCTAGATAAAAATCATTGCTGATTGTCTATTCCTCTGTGTGGATATCATTAATTTATCTCAGAGTATTCATGTAAAAACCTAGGCCCTCTAGGAGCTCCCCAGGCCTGCTGCACAGCCTCCAGGCCAAGAGTTCCCTTTGATGTCTTTCCTTTTTCACAGGATAAGTCCCAGCTGATGTTTGACTTGGTATATGCTGCCAGCACAAGTAACAGTCTTTGTATCCATTTATGATAGAATGATGTATCGGACAAACTAAGAATGTGGATGCCTGACAATATCTTTCTCCCTGCCCCTCCCCCAAACTGGCTGTTGACAGTTTAGCTAGGTATCAAAGTATAGATGAGGAGTGGCCTATACTCTATTTTGAAGGTATTGCTCTTTTGATTTCCAGGTTTGTGTTGCAGTCTGTTATTCTGACTTCTGATCTTTTGCAAAGTGTCCTGCCTTGGGCTATTCCATATGCTTTAGAACTCAAATGGTGATAGGAAATATTCTAAGTCTTCCCTGGTCTTCTACCTGTGATTTTTTTTGATGGAAAAGAATTTTAAGCTCTAAAGTACAAGCTTTTAACTCAAGGAAATATTCTCATTTCTGACTTACTCCCTTATGTCTGGTCTCCATGCCCTTGCTTGATTTCCAGACGAAATGTTCTGAAATTGCCTCTCCATTTCCTTGATTTGTCTGGAGTTTTGGAACATGATTTGAGACAAATATTGTATATTCTGACTTCTCAAATATACATCTTGTTTATCCTGCATTGTCTGCTCAGACCCTTTTGATACTATGTCTTCAAATATGAATCTTACTCATTCACATGGTACAAAAAGCCAACTGGAGGCTCTTTGTGACTGTGAAGAAGAATAAGTTCCAACACTAGATCAAAAATTACTAGTGTTGAGATTTCTTTTCCATTTATATAGATCTACCAGTTCAAAGTAATACCAAAAGAGTCTAGAACACCACATTCTGTTTTCCAGGATGTCTAACACCCCTAAATACCATGAATCCCAGACCAATCTGTTCACTGTTAGGACTAGATCTGCTTTCTTCCATTCGATCAGAAAGACATGAGGTGTTTAACAACTTCTACTTTTTTTTTTTACTTGAGTCCCAATATACATATAACAAAGCATATTAGGTGTACCAATGTTGTAGAAATCTTGCTCAGTACATGTCCATCTAACCACCACCGTGGTCAGAGATAAAACAAATGAAGCATCTGCAGAAAGTTTCATTTTTATTCCCAGTCAGCACCTCTTCAGGTGATAACTATTCTAGCAGCAGAGATTAGTTTTACTTATTCTTGAACTTGATATAAATGGAATACCATACACATACTCTTCTGTGTGTAGACTCTTCAATCTAGCATCTGAGATCTATACTACAAGTTGAAATATTTTTATGTACTACATTACATTAGAAGTATTATCTTGGGGTGCCTGGGTGGCTCAGTTGGTTAAGCATTTGGCTCCTGGTTTCAGCTCAGGTCAGGATCTCATGGTTTTGTGAGTTCAACCCCTGCATCAGGCTCTGAGCTGACAATGCAGAGCCTGCTTGGGGATTCTCTCCCTCTCTCCACCCCTCCTGCTGTCTCTGTCTCCTTCAAAATAAATAAGCTTAAATGTATCAGTTTATTCTGGGCATTTGAGTTGTTTCCAGTTTGGCGATATTAGTAACAAACTTGTAGTTAACACTGGTATGCTAGGAAGGAGGCTGGTTACAAGAGCCATAGGCAATCCCGTCTCCCCTGAACCAAACTCGTCCTATGACAACAGAACATAGTAAAAGTGACAGTGTGACTGCGCACAGGTTATAAACGACTACAGCTTCTGCCTGGTCTCTGGAGAAGCCAGCTGTCACGCCACACTTAGGGTGCTGAAGCAGCCCTGTGGGGAGGGAGGGAGCCCCTCTCCAACCAACACCCCTTGAGCACCTCCTTGGAAGTGAAGCCTCCATCCACATCTGCTTGCAACCTTCTAAATGACCCAGCCCTAGCCCCTCGTACCTGAGCGGTTCTGAAGACCTGCTCTACCACAACCATGAGAAATAAAGGATTATTGCCCTTATAAGGCACTACGTTTGGAGGTGACATTTTTAAGGCACAACAGATAAATACTTAAGGGTTTTTTGTTTTTTTGTGAAGATGTCTCATCTTGGATGTGAAAGAGAACTGCTCAGTATATATTTCATAAACAACTGCCAAACTGTCTTCCAAAGTATTTCTATGTTTACACTCACACTACCTATTAGCTATGTAAAAGCATTCCAATTGCTCTAAATCCCTTAAGGATAGGCGCCTGTTTTCGGAGGGAAGCTCAGCTTTGGTCCAGTGTCAGCCTCTCCTCCTCAGAGTATCCCTAGTCCTGCCTGCAAGGGCCACAGGCAATACAGACCGCTAGATCTCTAGTGTTAGCCAGCTGGCGGAATCTTGATTCCTGTCTAATCAGCCCCCAAGCAAGGGGGCTTTCAAATAAGCCAATGAAATATCTCAAGACTCATAAAACTAAAAGACAAAAATTAACATTTTCACAGTCACTAAAGATTGAGATCTGTTTGTCATCAACCACTTGGGGATCATCATTCTGTCACTTTCCAGAGAAACAAAATTTTACCTTAGGACAAATCTAAGAAAACCCAAAGTAGTTGGCAGATGACTGGAAATGGCATCTTGACTTTTTTGGACCTTCATGTTCAACTTAATAAACTCCCCTTTGTATTAGGAATTGAAATTAGAGTGATCTATTTCAACAACCAACAGAGAACTTACTTATATGGTCTGAGAACAAGAGAAACAATAGAAAACCAGAGGTTGAACCTGATTTCACAGTGGCCATTCTGGAGGAAACCTATTTTTTTTTAAATAGAAGTTGTCAGTTCCTGCCACCCTCACCTTCACCCAAAAGAGTCACACCAGGATACCAACTCTGTGACTGTTGGTAAAATATTTAACCTCCTCAATCTCCTTTCTCACATCTGAAATAAGGACTAAATCATTTCTATCTTTCTGGCTTTAAATCCCTGGCTCCTGGAATAGCCTGAATCTCCCTGAGTCATTTTCATTGGTCTTGATTCTCGGCTATCCCTTGGAAATTCTACTTCCCTAATTCCTTGCTCAGGATTTTCATGCTGTGTGCTGGCAATGGGCTTTTGTCCTACACCACTGCACATTTCTGCCTTCTGAGAGCTAACTCCTTGCTGTTTTTCAATAGGAGCCTGAGCAAGCCTTACTGTGACAGCCACAGGCCTGGTAGGGAAGAAATTAGGAGATTCTGCCACTTAGCAACCTTTTCTCTTCCCACTTTCCCCCAGAAGTACTGCTCTTTTGTTCTTGTTGATATGGAAGGAACTGAAGACAATGACCAAGAGAAATAAATCGCTTCCCCAGCACCTAGCTAAATTAGGTGATAAGAAAGGGGCAAATCCAATGAAATCTCTTGAATATAGCAGTTGGGAGGGGAGGAAGCAGGGGGGCTGGCTGTACAAAGATTTATGGTAGTCGGGGCACCCGGATGGCTCAGTCGGTTGAGCATCTGACTGCAGCTTGGGTCGTGGTCTCACAGTTTGTGGGTTCGAGCCCTGTATCGGGCTCTGTGCTGATGGTGCAGAGCCTGCTTGGGATTCTATCCCCTTCTCTCTCCAGCCCTCCCTGACTTGCACTTTCTATCTCTCCAAAGAAATAAATAAACTTAAAAAAAAATCATCTATGTTGGTAAAATAAAGAACAGGCTTCAATGATATTGGACAAAATGAGTTACACCCACCAAGTTTTGTCACCACATTGGAGTGAGGGGCTGGATTACCATCGCTACTACTTGGTGTTTACCAGGCATTCCTCCTAGGTGCCTGCCTGTCCATTTATCCCCTCGTCAGGCTTTCACAGGGTGCCGACTTTATTTTGCCTGAGTCAAAAGTATCTGAGTTTAGATTTCAAAGAATCTTCTCTTACCCTCATAAATTATTTGGCTTTATTGCATTCTGCAGGGTAAATGTTAGGGGTGCTGGCAGGGAGGGGACAGAGGAGGAGACCGGCTCCATCCTAAAGAGAGAAAGCCACCGGCCACCAGCCACTATTTCCTCACGACTGCGAAGGCTGCCCCCAGGAAGTGCCCAGAGGCTGACGACAGGTTGTTGGGACGGGGGTTTCTGGTGCCAGCAGCCTTCACAGCTGGCCGTGCTGCCCACACTCATTCAATCAGACTTTCACCCTAAAACTCCCCCTGTCCTTGGCCAGCACAAAGGGCTTGGCACAGACCCGGAGCGCACAGAACATTTGCCGAGTGAATCACACCAAACTATGACATAATTCAACCAGATTTAAAGGAGCCTAGAAAATTCCGAGAGAATGGCTGAATCTATCCAGAACACACTTTCTGGGTAAATTTCGCTTTATTAGAAAATTACATTTTCTATTCCAACCAGGAATGTATGAGGTCTCATTTCTCCACATCCTCACCACACTTGTTATCTTTTTGTCTTATCACCAGAAGGTAACATTTGTAAACTGTTTTTTTTAATGTTTATTTTTGAGAGAGAGACAGAGACAGAGAGAGAGAGAGAGAGAGAGACAGAGACAGAGACAGAGACAGAGACAGAGTGCTAGTGGGGGAGGGGCAGAGAGAGACAGAGATACAGAACTCAAGCCAGGCTCCAGGCTCTGAGCTGTCAGCACAGAGCCTGACATGGGGCTTGAACTCTTAAATGGTGAGATCATGACCTGAGCTGAAGTGGGACAACCAACCAACTGCGCCATCAAGGCGCCCCTGTAAACTATTTTTAAATACAAAGTATAAAGACAATGAAAGGGTCCATAATCCTACCAATAAAAATACTACTGGGTATGACCAAAAAGAATTCAAACCATAATGAAAAG
This sequence comes from Suricata suricatta, assembly GCF_006229205.1. Lineage (NCBI taxonomy): Eukaryota > Metazoa > Chordata > Mammalia > Carnivora > Herpestidae > Suricata > Suricata suricatta. Next base: position 110,759,613 of record NC_043701.1, on the reverse strand, counting down.
CCGGATAAAAAGAAAAGAACTTCCAGGGCGCCTGAGTGGCTCAGTCAGTTAAGTATCTGCCTTCAACACAGGTTATGATCTTACAGTTCATGAGTTTGAGCCCTCATATTGGGCTCTGTGCTGACAGCTCAGAGTCTGGAACCTGCTTCAGATTCTGTGTCTCCTTCTCTCTCTGCCCCTCCCCTGCTTGCACACTCTCTCAAAAACAAACAAACATTAAACTCATAATTTTTTAAAGAAGAGAAAAGAACTCCCATCCCCCACCCCCAGTTTCTCTTCCTGAAAGCAAAAGTCTTCAATGGTGTCTTGCAGGTCAGTCCAGAAACAGGCCTCACGCGCATGTGTGTTTCGGTTTACACAAAAGTGACAACCATCCTCACGCCCTCCTGTGCACAGTGTCCCATTTATTTTTTCCCTATGGTATAAGTTATTTGCCTCTTGTCCAGAAGGCCTACAGTCTCCAAAAATAAGGACTCAGGAAGACCAGCACGCCCATCAGGAGTCCTGAAGGGCAGAGTAATATCTGTTCCCGGTCTTTCACAGGCTCAGGACAGCTCTGCACAGAGAGGAAAGCCAGCTGACAAGACCACTTTTATTGGACCGCGGTGGGAAGGAGGAGCATGTGTGTTGGCTTTTTTTGCCCAGCGCTCCAAAAAGTAAGTCCTGGGCCTGAAGGCGAACGCCACGGTCAACGGTGCTTTCGTGTGCTTGTATCACATTCTGCATTAGGCCGTTAGACCGGGCTCCATGGTCTGCCCATCACCTCCCCTGTCTCCTTCCGATGGTTTCTACCTGGGAGCGTGCGGTTTCTGGCATTTGCTGTTACCCAGGACGCTACAGAGACATGCGATGGGAAAGTGCTGCTAAGGAAGTCCGTTCATACTGAAGGCCTAGGAAGGAGCCCTCTGTCAAAGTCACATTTAAATTTGATGAGTCAATCCTTTTTGCAATTACCTGATAGACAAGCTTAATATCATCTATGGGGGTGGCCTCTGTTTGATGACACCGAAGCCCGGAGACACCTCCGGGATGACTCGGTGCCCTTGGTGTGGGGCCAATCGATTTAATGTTCTGTGTTTCCTGTGAAGGAGTCCTTCCCCTCATCTCACCCTGATGGCGACATTCCAAGTCCCTAAAGTCTCTGTTTGCCTTTATAAATATGTATATATATATATCTGATACCTTAGGAAGAATCTTCTTCTTCTGGCCACAAAATAAAAATAAACTATGGAAATGTGAGTAACTGAAATGTGAATGTGCACAATCGAAGGACTTCCCCAGCCTGGTGAAAACGACACCAGAATATATTCATGGAAAAGAGGACAGAGCACACACACAGTGTTATTTCAACATTATGACTGCAATAAATATTTACTTGATGTTCAGGATACACTGGGGGAGATTAAAAAAAAATGAGCGGCAGAATTAATCATGAGTCTATCCTGATGAACTTATCCAAGTGCAAGGTTATTCTATGAAACAGATGGTGTTGAAAGGAAAGTATTAATTTGTACAGTTTAACCCCTGAGATAAATGTTGAGAAAGCATAAAATAATCATTACCATTTTTAGCATATACAATATACCAAACACTGTGTAAACAATTTCCATGGATGATTTTATGTAATGCTCACAATGACCTATGAAGTAAGCAATAATAGGATCAACTCCTTTAAAAATAAAAAGAGAGAGAGAGAGAGACAGAGAGCACGGGGCACCTGGGTGGCTCAGTCAGTTGAGTGTCCGATTTCAGCTCAGGTCATGATCTCCCGGTTCCAAGGCTGCCCCCACCCCTGCTAATTTAGGAGGTGGCCTCTTCGTTCTAAGAGGAATCCTATATCCCTTTATTCACAGCTGGTTGTGGAGTGAATGTGTGACCACACATGTTTCTGTGACTGGATAATTCCTCCTGGGGGAACTTGGAGAAGTCTCCTCACTCCAGAGAAAGTGCTAGAAGGGATACCCTGTTCTTCCTGCAGGGAATTGCGGGTACAGCTCTGTCACCTAGTGAGGCTGCAGCCTGTGGGCTCGGTGTCTAGACTCAAAGGCTGAACCTAAGAGGACAGAGTAAGGACGAGACAAGCTACTCGCGTTCCTAAGAACATCCTTGAGCCAGACCATCAACCTATATCTGGACGTGTACTTCTCTGCTCTAGCAAAACTCCTTTCTGGTTAAGATAAACACCCCCTGAAATATACCACATCTGCTAAGTATATAGACACAGAGGCAAAAACAGCAAAATCTGGGGAATAGTTTGCTGCCACCCTGCGGAAGATCAGATCATCATAGGAAAGCAAACTCTTACTCAGGTACCCAAAGTGCTCTTCTGAGTTCATCATGGGAGGTTGCCAAACGTGGTTTTTGGTTTCCCACCCACCTGGTACTTTCTTTTCCTTGTTGTTTAATTTTTTTTTTACATTTATTTATTTTTGAGAGACAGAACATGAGCGGGAGAGGGTCAGAGAGAGAGAGAGAGAGACAGAATCCGAAGCAGGCTCCAGGCTCTGAGCGGTCAGCACAGAGCCCAGTGTGGGACTCGAACTCATGGACCACGAGATCATGACCTGCTCTGAAGTCAGACACTCAACCAACTGAGCCACGCAGGTGCCCCCACCTGGTCCTTTCTTGGTGAGAATGAGGGACATACTCCTTCATGGAAGCCAAAAGTGAAGTTCATGGTTCAAAGACATTCTCTTAAACACCCTTTGTGTCAGGGCACCTAGGAGGCTCAGTCCGTTACGCGTCTGGACTTTTGGTTTCACCTCATGATCTCCTGGTTCAGGAGTTTGAGCCCTGTGCTGTCAGTGCAGAACCTGCTTGGGATTCTCTCTCTCTCCCCTCCCTTTGCCCTTCTCCTGCTTGTGCCACACCCCCCCCAAATATAAATAAATACACTTAAAAAAAACAAACACTCTTTCTCTGTCAGTCACTGTGTGAGGAAGAACTGAGGGTCAGAACTCACAGTTGAGAGAATAACTTCCTGAGGAAAGTGAAATGCAGAGATAGAGACAAGGAAGGGTATTGACTGTGGTCACGTGCAGGGATCCCACACATGAGGGCTTAAAAAGCCGGGGAGTCAGATTGGTGAGTGATTGGGGTAGGAAGGACAGAGAGCGGGCTGGGAGCGTAGAAAGGGAGAAGGCAAGACATTCCAAGCAGAAGAAAAAGCATGAACAAGGTCAGGGAGAGGGGAGAGGCAGCTGCATATGTCCAACAGATACCAAAGCACATGATAAAGTTATCAGTCTGCAAACGCTGTGTAAATGGTTCTAGAATGGACAAATGTATCAATAGAACCAAGCAGAGAACTGAAAGAAAACCAATTCTGTCAGTGAAGTTTGTACATGGAAAAGGTAGTATGTCTGATCACTGCAGAAACACTGAGGTTTTCACGTTTCACTCTATCACTGTATTGCTTGAATTCTTCGCAATATATTTATAGCTTATTCATGTTTAATGAAAATAGAAATTATTTACTCTTTTTCATGACTGTAAGAGTAGATATATGCATTAAACATTCAGAAAACACATATGTAAAGAGATAACCAACATCACCCTTGGGACATACACTTCCAAAATTCTCACGTATTTTTCTTGTTACCAAAATAGGATTACATTTTATGTCCTGTGTTTCCCTTTCACACCCTCCCCCCAACATGGTTCTGTTAAAATCCCTCTTTGACATTTGTCCTGTTAAGAGAACTTTATTCCTTCCCCTGAAGATGAAGGGCTCGGTGAGTGGCTTCTAACCAACAGACTACGAAGGAAGGACAGGGGATGAATTCTGACACTAGGCAATAAAGAAAGATATTGCTTCTGTCTCCTGTGAGGCTGTTGTCCAGCAAAAAGTAACACATACGCCACTAGATCACAAACACTGTAACGTTAATGTACATACGTCTGATTATTAAAGAGGATGGCAAACTAACCTCAGTCAATCCAACCGTGTAGAAGTCTTAAGTTCTTTTTGGGTAGATGATGGTAGTCACAGAACATTTAGGTAATTGAGAGTGAATTTCTTCTCACCACAAATGAAAGCCAGCCTCAGCCAAAGTTTACACACACACACACACACACACACACACAACCACACACAGAAAAGCAATGCCGTGTGTTCCGTGAGATAAGTGGGTTTTTTTTGTTTGTTTGTTTTGTTTTTACCAACTTTGTCATGAGCTGGACCCCCAAGACCTGACCTTTGCTGCTTCCCTGCCTCTGCCCACTGACCTTTGTACCACATTTGTCCTTAAGCTCTTCTTAACTTATCTCAGGCAAAGGACCCAATGACCCAACGGTCACAATATCCCAAGATGGAAACAGAAACGACCCCTCAGGCAATGACAGCCAGACGCAGAGCTCTGGTGGCCCAGTCCATGCAGACCAATTTGGGCTCAACCCCCAACTCACAGCTGCACAGATGGACCATGGGGTGACCTCTAGAATGACCCACAATTACCTTTACCTCATAATACTGAAGTCTCCACCCACAGAAGGTACTCAGCCTCACTTACACAACATGCAATGTGTGCACAGGAGTGTTTCCTTAAAGCCCACGTGCACCCTCATGCCCATCTCCACGGACAAGGACAAGTCTCTGCTTTCTGAACACTCGTCCTAACCCCGAACAAAAGCAGCCCACTCATCTGAGCTTGGGGAGTCATGGCTTTGGATCTTATTCCCCCTTACCTCCTGATTTGCTGCATATAAAGTTCCCTTTGTGTGAAGTTTCTATCTGTGACTCACCGAGGAGCAGACTCTCGGTGGTTCGGTGACATCTTGAAAGGAAGCTTCATTCAGTCAGGCAATACAGAATATCCCGGAATACAGGCAGCCAGGGTAACGAGAATCCAGACCCAAATGGAACCCTGTTGAAAGACCAGCATGAATCAGCGACTGTGTTTTTAAGATCAAGCCTCAAAGTGTCACCCCTGAGGGTGTGGGCCACAGACCTTGCCAAATTCTTACACACTTTTCAGGCAAAGGAAGGGAGTGTTTTAAATAATGAATTCAACCCATGACCTTAAATACCTCTGACAATCATTACAGTAACTAGCACAGTCTAGTGGGGCTTCCTAACCAGCAGGGTAGGGGTTGCCTGGGTGGCTCCATCGGATAAGCAT
>NC_043701.1:110708617-110754393 GCF_006229205.1 Suricata suricatta | reverse complement strand
CTGGGAATGACGGGAGGAAAAGAAACAAAGGCCAGACCTCGCTGCGGCTCCAGTCTCTAGGCAGGATTCCTGAGGCATACAGACCCTAGCTCCCTCAAGAACTTCCTTTAACGTGTTACCACTCTAGCCCTGCTCTGGTTAGTGTGACTTCACTCTGATAACCACAAACACCGCCCCATAAGTTACCAATCTTCTTTGAAACAAACGGCCCAGGGACATACATCTGAAGGGTCTCACCACTAAGGTTCAACCCAACAGCAATAAAACCAGCCTTGACAGCTAGCCCTCCAAGTTCCCGGTGCCCTTGCTTCTAACAAGCACGAGTTCCTTAGATTCTTAGCTACCCTAACCCCCACTCACTAAAAGGTATGTAATCAGTTACTTCTCAGATGCAGATCATCAGTTATCCTTACTGGGATAAAGAGTTCATCCTGGTGCAGCTCTTTCTGCCTATGGATTTTGTCCCTGTGCTACAATAAAGCACCTTTTTGCACAGAAAATGTCTCTCATGGATTCTTCCCTGGTCTTTTGCTGAGGTCCCCACATCAGGAAGACAGGGGACTAGCATTTCAAAGACTATCTACAAAGTGCTGAAAATACTTCTGGGTCTATATGCGGAGAATGTGGGACAAAGGCTGGTGGGTCTGAGACAAGGCCGGGGCTGGAGAGGAGCCCCTTCAATCCTGACCACAAAACGCAGCGTTCCCTGAGCCCCAATCCAAATCCCCCGTCCCCGCAGCACACCTTGCAAGAAGCCAGTCAGGATGCTTACCAAAGAGGGAAGACAAACCGAAGCACTGGAAGCACTGGGCTCAGAGGTGCACCCCACCGCTGACCTTTCACCCACTTTTGCCCTCATTATAACACTAACAATCACACCCAGGGGTGCAGATTTCACATGATAATGCCTTCGTGCCCAACTTCCTGTCTCTTAACCTGCCATTTGGGGGGCTTAAACATCATTCCTTTCCCGCCTCAGGGTCTTTAAAATCTTTGCCTGGCCTTTGTTCTGGGAGCCAGCAGGAAGGGCCCTTTCTTTTGTGCTGTTTCCCTTGTGCTTGAGCAGGAGCCCATTGAAAACCTTGCCTGGAACTTCCTGTTTGGCCTCTAGTTAATTTCTTTCCTGAGGGTAACAGACACTCGCCGGTGGTCAGTAAGTCTCAGGTCCCTCATTGTCTGGGGTCAGCCCTTCGGGGTCAGCCCTGCAGTGCAGTCTTACAGCCGGAGTGGGTGGGTTCGGTCCCACCAAGGCCTCTGCCGGAGTTAAAGGTAAGCTGGAAAGACATTAATCACGTTGAAAGTACCAGACTAAGGTCAAAATGGAGGCAATTGCAAGTTTTCTTTCAATTCTTTGGAATAAATTCCTACAAGTGGAATTGCTAGATCAAATAGTGTGTAGCCTGTTTTCTCAAACAAAACAAAACAATACGTAGGAAAGTTGGGTGAAGATTTTAAAAGAAACAGTACTTTAAGATTACATAATAACAAAGCTCCAAACAGGAAGAGGAACTAAAGTGTTTTCAGACTGCCAGTCCCCAAACTAAAATTTGGGCCCAGATGGCTTCCTTCTCAGTCTCACTAGAACCCAGTCTCCCCACCAACCCCCCTACCCACAGCACCCCTGACCCCCCATTCCAGGAGGGACCAAGAACATAGTCGTATGCTAATTAATGGAATAGCTTAGAATTAAGGGTTTTCCCCTTCAGCATGCAATCCTATTATTTCCTTCTCTTTCGCCCTCAAGGGGAGGAATGGGAAATGAAATCCTAGTCCTTTCTCCTTCTTTCTAAAGAAGCAACACAATCCCCTAAGGGTGGATGAGCACAATAGGAGAAGATCCAGACACCTGGCTCCCTAAAGGTTCTGGCAAAAAAGGGATTAGCCTCACTTCAGTTAGCAGTCCTAAGAGGAGGCAGTTTGGGTCCAGACCAGAGCAAGCCAGTTCCAACTTCTGAATTGAGGAAAAAGCTTAGACTCTTTAAGTGACCAATGAAATCTTCTTTATATGATTGTGGCCAATTTACATAAATATTTCCCCACTTTCAAACAAAGGCACAACAAACAAACTCCAAGCTTCTAAAGCACAGAAAGTACTGGAAAAGCCGGCATTCTCCAGGTTACCTGGAGCAGGATCTGGTACCGGGAGATAAGAGTCCAATCCTGGAGCCCAGGCTGAGAGTCCATGGAGCAAACGCTTGCTTTATTCATTGTCCTATTTTAGACTGCTAGCTAGCTCCTCCACTGGTTGAATTCATTTCTTTTTTTTTTAATGTTTTATTTATGTTGATAGAGAGAGAGACAGAGCATGAGTGGGGGAGGGGCAGAGAGAGGAGACACAGAACCGGAAGCAGGCTCCAGGCTCTGAGCTAGCTGTCAGCACAGAGCCTGACGTGGGGCTCGAACCCACAAACGTGAGATCTGACCTGAGCCAAAGTCGGAGGCTTAATCAACTGAGCCACCCAGGCGCCCCTGGTTGAATTCATTTCTATCGAGCAGAAGCGAGAAGGAAGAAGCTGGTAGTGGCAAATGACTCCCAGGCAAGATGGACGGACCACAGCAGCAGGGATCACAGCGTTTCCTCACTGCCTCAGCAGCAGCGGTCTGACCAGCACTGGTAATCACTGGGCAGCTGATGACTGAGGATGCATGTTTGGTAAGCCTCCATCCCAGAGCCGCGGGTCCTGGGGAGTCGCTCCCCGCACGGGACTGTCAGCCACCTGATAGAAATGGGGAAACAGGTGCTGTAGGTCGTTTTCAGTCCCCAAGCACCGCTGCTGGGACAGCAGCTTTGCGCAGGTGCGCTGCCGAACAGAGAATGCTCCTTGTTAGTGGTCCCGTTGCCACTGGAGCCGAGGTAGCAATTAACCAAAATCGGACACAAATGAGGTGTTTCAGCAATGATACACACTGTAGACGCCCTCGCCCCTCAGACAGGACGGTAAGCGACCGCCTTCAGCCCATGTCATCGCCAAAACCCACAAGTGGCCTCAAAACACCTCCAGACTTATTTGACAAATAGTAAATGAAAGATAAATATGTTTATGAAAAATCAAAATATTAGTACGTTACTTTTTCATTAAAAACAATCGGGTTTTTTTAAGTTTATTTATTTTGACAGAGTAAGCAGGAGAGGGGCAGAGAGAGGGGGAGAGTGAGAATCTTAACCAGGCTCCACAGAGCCTTTTTCTGCACTGAAACCCAGGAACCTTGAGATCACGACCTGAGACAAAATCCAGAATGGAACACTTAGCCAGCTGAGCCACCTAGACGCCCCTAAAAGCAATCTTTAATGGGAAAAAGAAGACACAGTAGAAAATCACAACTTGAGTCAAGCATGTGATCATGAATATATATTTTTAAAAAACACATAAACACCACAAGTAATTAATTAGACCAAGATTGCCCTATTATGACCCTCTTTTTTGGATGTTTCCAATCTTGGTGGGTGGCACCAACATGTATCCATTTCCCAGGCCAGAATCCCAGGACTTTAAATGTTCATCATTCCTTCATTGCCTACAAATGAAGCAACACAAGCTCCCATCTTCAAGCGCACACACCCACTCTCACACACACATTCCCTCCGCCACCCCCAGTTTGGTCCCAGCCTCGCACTCTCTTAACCAGCCAGGCCTTGTGACTGGGATGCCCTGATGACATGTCATCTCCCACGTGGCTTTGGTTAATCAGGAACCTCAAAAAGGTCACTGGTGCTTTGGGAACAGGCCAGAAACAGCGGCCTTGACCCAGAGGTCAAAACTCTAAGTGTGCCGACGAGGCAGTGATGAAGCAGCGCCCCCAAGTGGCGGGGAAACAGAAGGCAGCACCTAGGGGACGCAGAGAGCATGGACCATAAACACCTGGTGGGAGGGTATTTACAGAAACAGGGGCCCCCACAGTATTCACGCAGGGCAAACGCCAAGAAAACATAGATTATAACTGTGACTGTAACTCCCTTCAGCCGACAAGGTCTGGAAAAAGTTAAATTAGGCTTAAGGTTGATTTATTCAATCTACTTGATTTTTGCTCTAAGAGTAAACATTGATAGGGTTTTTCTTTGGTTTTGTTGTTTCTTGGTTTGTTTGTTTGAATAAACATCCAGAATTAAAATTAACAAATGAAATTTTGCCAGAAACAAGCCATGTGACCTCAGACTTTAGCAGTTCAGGCTTTGGTTTTCTCACGGTTCAAAATGACAAGAGTGAACTTCATGATTCCTAAATTTCCTCCCAGCGCAGGACTACTGAATTTACTCCTGGGGTGCATAAGGTGTTTATCTCTAGAATGTGTTTGACAATTTGTATTGAAATGGTCATGGTTTTATGAAAAGTGATTTAAGACACAGGGAACAGAGTCGCACTCACAATGGCTCCTATTTCCGGGGTTCGCTGTCAGGAAAGGAGGCGTGAGGAAGGGAGTCTCAGGAGAAGCCAGGGACACGGGCTGAAATCCACCCAGGCCTTGGGACGGGTAGCAATCAGGTGCTGGTGCTGCTCTCTGACCTGGCCTCTCCCTCTCTGGTGGCTTCTCCTCTGACCATGTCAGCCCCATTGTCCCCTCTTCTGGCCTGGGCAGGGGCTGCTTCCCCTGTTTATCCACCAGGATCGCTGTGGCCGCACAGCTCCTAGTGGCAACCCAGGCTCTGACGCTGCCGCGAGAACTTGTGGCTCAGTTCCCGGAGCCCGTGCACTTTCCACGTCCCCATTCCAAACTCCACGAGAGCAATAGGATTGGAGCCACTCACTCTGAAGTCAGGCCAGCCTAATCACTAGCAGCCCCTGATTGGCTGTCCTTGGGGCAGGGGACCACCCCTGGTCCAATCAACTGCGAGTTGATGGGGAAGGTCATGTGACACAGGCCACGCCTGCTGAGCTGTGGGTGGAGCAGATTCCCTTAGTGTTGATAAGCGTCAGGGTATAGTTCTGCGCGCATAAACCTTGGTAGCCCCTGGAATTAGGTACCTGCAGCATTTAAATTCAAATTGGTTGAAATAAAATTAAATTTAAAAACCCAGTTCCTCATTTGTATTATCCACATTTCACGTGACTAGTTCAGGTGTTCGTGTGACACTGAATTGCACAGATATAGATAATGGAACATTTCCTTCCTTGTAGAAAGTTCTCTTGAATAAGACTGGCCTATAGATAATAATCCTAGTAGAGTTATTAAATGCCAAAGATGATGGGAGTCTAAATTCAAGTTAATTGAAATAAAATAAAATGTAAAAATCCAGTTCCTCATTTACACTCACATTTCAGGTACTCAGTAACCACACTTGACAAATGGCTCCTCGAGTTGCACAGATATAGGACATTTTCCATCATTGTAGAAAGTTCTGGCCTCTACAAACATAGGTATCTCTAGTACTTATTACATATGAAAGATGACAGGGAAAGAATTCTTTCATCAGCTTGTTGTCTATCTTGATCTTAAAACCTAGATTCTTAGAGGGAGGCTTTGGAGAAATATAATAGGCAAAGGACATCCAATTTCCCTCATGTACTTGCTGAGGGTCATAAGGCAGCTAAGACACCCCATCAGCCATTACTTTCTCAAATAGGCAGAGACTGTTTGTGAAGCTGTGGCCTGGTCAATGATTTGAGGACCAGCAAGAAAATCTGCAGATACACAAGAGGGAAAATGAGGCTATGGGTTTTTCTGGATTCATTTGTCGCTGTCAGAAAAGCCACAGAGTCCAAGCCATGAGATTTGGGCTACATGCCAACAGGGGTTCTGTTGTCTGCTCTGTCAGAATGACCCTCAAAAAGTGGTTTTGAAGCATGATGCACACATTAGAAGCACAGTGTTTGGTCCTAGCACAAAAAGAAAACAATAAAATAGGTCAGGGTCCTATTGCCTCTTCTGTCTTTATTGGGATTTGCTGGCCAAAAAATAACCAGAGATGCCATTTACTAGGCACCTGGGGGGTGGTGTTCCCCACACGGCAGTGACTGGGGAACAAGCTGGCAGGTTCCTGTGGTGGGACCTTTGGTCTGTCACCTGCTTCTTCAGTCTTGGGACCTTCCTTGGTTCCCGCATATTTTCCAGTCTAATTTTCCAGCCTTACATCTTCCCCAGGAGCCCCCAAGATCCTGCTCACAAACTGATTTCCTTAAGATGGACAGACTGACGGATTATCTGTGGTTTGCAGGTCAGAGCCATGGCTGAAATATACTTTCTTTTTTTTTTTTAGGTTTTATTTATTTAATCTCTGCAGCCAACAGGGGGCTCAAACTCACAACCTCCGTCAAGAGTCACATGCTCTTTGGGCACCTGGGTGGCTCAGATGTTAAGCATCTAACTTTGGTTTGGGTCTTGATCTCACAGGTTGCGAGGTTGAGCCCTGCTGTGGGTGAGCACGAGTCCCACTTTGGGTGAAACACAGAGCGCCAGGTGAGCGCCTCTCTCTCTCTCTCTCTCTCTCTCTCTCTCTCTCTGTCTCTGTCTCTCTGCCCCTCACTCACTTGTGCCCTCTCTCTCTCTCAAGGAAAAAATGAAGAGTCACATGCTCTTCAGACTGAGCTAGCCAGGCACCCCGGCTTCCTTTTTTATGCTTTGAAACCAATTTTGTTTATACTGGTCTGGGTTAGTTTGGACCTGTTATTCACTCCTCCTTCTTCTGCCAGAAGGAACTCAATTGCTTCTCAATCTCCTTTCAGTTACTTGCCTCCCACATAAAGCTCTGCATCTTGCCACACCACTGGGTTAGTTAGACATGCATCCTACAGTAAAAGAAATGATCTCATTCTTCTAGACACGGATTGCCTTGACTCCCAAGGGGCCAGCATCCCTTTTCTATGACTGGGGTAGGTAGGCATAGAGAGAAGATATTTTGCCTTCAGAGAACAGAAGCATTAAGAACCATATTAGGCTGTTTTGCTAGTGATTATCACTATAGCCAAGTAGAAAGAACCTGATGGAGGATTGCATCAAATCAGAGAATAGCAGAGAGAGAGAAGAAAGAAGTCAGAAGAGAGAAGCATTAACATGACTTCCTTTGTACCTCTGGTTCACCTGCTCCAGAAATACCACCTTTGTAAACACTCAGTACATTTTCTTTTGCTTGAAGGAGTCTAGTTTGGGTTTATTTCACTTGCAGTGAGAGGAATCTTCCTTTTCTCCACATCTTGAAGCAAACTAATGAGAGAGAAGAAAATTAGCTCATAATTTAATGTATGCTAAGTTGTAAGTTACTCATGGCTTAATGTTTCATATACTCACCCATGTTTAATTCAGGTTTTTCAAGGTATACTGAGGAGTTGATGCCCTCTTCCTGTAACACCCTGTAGCATTTGCTTCTTTGTTCTTCTCCTCACTCTCTTATTACCCGGGTTAATTTTTTATTTTTATTTTTTAATGTTTATTTGTTTATTTATTTGGGGGGGGAGAATCCCAAGCAGGGTCCATGCTGTCAGCATAGAGTTCAAGTGGGGCTTGGTCCCACAAACTGTGAAATCATGACCTGAGCTGAAAACAAGAGTCAGATGCTTAACTGACTGAGCCACCCAGGCGCCCCTATTAACAGGGTTAATTTTTTAAGAGCAGTTTTAGGTTTATGGAAAATCAAGCAGAAAATACAAAGAGTTGCCCTGTATCTCTTCCCCTCTCCCCCACCAATTTTCCCTATGATTAACATCTTGCCTTAGTGAGGTACATTTATTACAATTGATGAACCAATGTTCATCAATGCACTATTATTAACCAAAGTCCATAGTTGACATTATACTTCACTCTTTAAGATATTATGTGGGTTCTGACAAATGCATAATGTTTTGTATCCATCATTACTGTTACACACAGAATAGTTTCCCAGCCCTCAAAATTACCCGTGCGCTACCTGTTCATTCCTCTCTCCCCCTCCACCCCGGTAACCACTGATCTATTTACTGTCTCCATTGTTTGTCTTTTCCAGAATGTCATATAGTTGAAAGCACACAGTATGTAGTCTTTTCAAATTGGCTTCTTCCACTTAGTCATATGCATTAAAGTTTCTTCTATGATTTCTCATGGTTGAATAGCTCATTTCTCCTCATTGCTAAATAAAATACCATTGTTTGGATATACCGTGGTTTATTTATCCACTCACCTACTGGAGAAAATCTTGGTTACTTCCAATAATGAATAAAGTTGCTATAGATTGTCTGACATCTTTCTCTGATGGCCAGCCTGTCCTATTTTGAAGGCTGCTTTTCATTTTTCAAGAGCTACTCAGATGTCACTGGACTGACAACCTTTAAGTGCCCCAAGATGGTATAAATCATACCACACTCTCTTCCTACCACCCTTCCTACCCGTTTCTTTAATAGCATTATCCCATTATTGGGTTGTTTCTTGGTCTCTGTATTCTTCGTCATAGTGAACTCTTTCAGGATGTCTTATTCTCTGCTGAGTTATTTAAACTTCTTTTATCTCCATTTCCTTGATTATAAAATGAAGGGTTATTGCAAGAATTACGTAGATCAATTAAGTAAATACATTTGGAATGTATATATTTAGAGCATATAGAGATTATAAGGAGGCTCTGTAGCTCAGGGATTAGAGCACTGGTCTCGTAGAGTATATAGAGATTATGTATATATGTAGAATATATATTTTTGTGTGTGTGTATATATATATATATTAGAATACATCTATTTAGAAATATAAACATATTTAGAAATATAAGTATATTTAGAATAGTTCCTGACACACAGTATACATGTATATATTTAGCTATTATTCCTTTTATTTATTTATTGAAAGGGACATTTATTTATCTACTTTTCTTAAAATGCTTATTTATTTATTTTTGAGAGGGAGAGAAAGAGTAAGCACTTGGGAGGAGAGAGAGAAAGGGAGAGAGAGAATCCCAAGCAGGCTCCGTGATGTGAGCACAGAGCCCCTTGCTAGGCTGAATCCCACGACAGCGAGATCATGTCCTGGCCACAACAAAGAGTTAAACACTTAACCAACTGAGCTCCCCACGCTCCCCACTATTATTCTTTTTATTATTAATAGTAATCTGTGTGTACATATAGGTACCATTTCATAAATAATTTTTATGGTCCCTGTTTTTTATTTATATATTTAATTTTTAAAAGTTTATTTTCAAAATGGTTTCCATATAACACCCAGTGCTTCTCCCCACAAGTGCCCCCCACATGACCATCACCCCCTTTTCTCCCTCCCCCTCCCCCTTCAGTCCACGGTTCGTCTTCGTATTCAATAGTCTCTCATGATTTGTGTCCCTCACTCTCCCCAGCTCTCTTTCCCCCTTCATCTCCCTATGGTCCTCTGCTAGGGATTTACCCAAAGGTTACAGACATGCTGATGCACAGGAGCACACGTACCCCAATGTTCATAGCAGCACTTCCTACAATAGCCAAATCATGGAAAGAGCCTAAATGTCCATCAACTGATGAATGGATCAAGAAGATGTGGTATATATATACAATGGAGTACTACATGGGAATGAGGAAGAATGAAATATGGCCATTTGTAGCAAAGTGGATGGATCTCCAGGGTGTCATGCTAAGCGAAACCTAACATAAATAATTTTTGAATCAATAGTTTCCTCACAGCATTGGTTGCTAGGTGACTAAACAGGACTTACAATTTAAAATGGTGATAACTATGTCAGAATCGTACCATCTAGCACAGATGGTAGGGGTTTCCCCACAACATTGCTCAGCTATTTCCATGGCCTTGGAGACCCCAGGTCGAGTGTGTGGTGAGGGCCTGACAGGCGATGGCCAGCTGACCAGGCCTGGAATTGTTGAAAGAACTGGGGCCATCCACCACTTCCGGATCCATAAACGATCCAGAAACTTTATAGCTAGTGCTTCTGACTTGATTCATCTCTCAGGCACAGACACAAACTCAAATAAAATAAACCCCGAAGGCTCTGGGAGAAAACTAGAACATTAAGTTCTTAATTTTCCATAAAATCTATGATTGTCTGTAGAAACCTTGCTACCAGAGTCTTACCTCTGTCTGTGGATTTAAAGACACTTCCCCCAGTTTCTATAAAACCAGGGCCATTTGCATGAGGAATATAAAACACATCAGTGCTTCCTCCATATCCTCTTCCAGTGTCAGCAAGGAATGGTTCAAGTTGAGCTGACGTGTGCTAGACACCCTGGGACGCAAATCTAAAGTGACCCATACCCGAGTTCAAATAATAACCGCCCTTCAGCTTGTATCTACAGTGTAGACAGGACACCTGCTTCCAAGCGTTGTTGTGGGGATAAACAAGGAATGCATTTCAAACATCTAGCAGAGAGTCTATCCCAAGTTCATTTTCTTGTCCACCTGGTTGCCAGATCGGGGAGAGCCCCCCACACTCTAGTCCTTTGGGATTTCTAGGTGTGCCTCTCTTGGCTAACTTGTCTTAAGGCTTAGATATCACCAGCTTTTCGAAAGTGGAGTCAAAGATTAAAAAGTTAAATCTCTTTGGGCCACAACAGCACTGGAGACTTAATTACTTTATAAATGAGCTTTGATCTCTCAGTTGTGACAGCCTTTCCACCCTCCCTCCTACCAACAGTTCAGTCAACTCTGCCTAATTATCTTATCTTGCTAAGTCATTAAATATGCATTTGCTAAAGTCATTTCCCTTCTACCTCCCCCCTCACACCCCCGGAGATTTTATTCTAATTACTGATTTGCTTTCCTTCATGAGAGTATGATTAGTTGGTGAATCTTTTGTTCGCCAACATGTCTATGTAGCCGGGTGGTCTTGTGGATCCTTCTGTGTTGATGCTAGTTGATTCCTTCTTCCCATTTCTCTCCAAAGAAGAGAATTAGTAGGAAGAGAAGTCTAAACTATACAGTTGGTCTAAAATGAGCAATTTTTGGACTGGGTAAACCATTGGTGTCTTAGGCAGAGCTCCTCCGTAAGCGAAGACGGAGACAAAATCTGCTGGGCAGGTAGTTTGCCTGTTGGTGGGACATGGACACCCAGGGACAAGAGTGAGACACCAAGGTGAGGATACACAGGGACGGAGTGAGAGGCAATGCAAAGGCACGTTGCCAGGTTCACCACCGCTCTGATGCAAACATACTTCAGCCTGGTATGGATCTATGTTTTTTCATTCACCTGAACCTTTCCTGGGCTCTCTTTCC
Source organism: Suricata suricatta (assembly GCF_006229205.1). Classification (NCBI taxonomy): domain Eukaryota; kingdom Metazoa; phylum Chordata; class Mammalia; order Carnivora; family Herpestidae; genus Suricata; species Suricata suricatta. The sequence continues at coordinate 110,743,290 of NC_043701.1, read as the reverse complement.
ATAGTAACTTCGCGTGCCACACACGGGCACATCCCTCCACCACCCTGCAAGAATTACGGATCTTGTCCTTCTGTTCCTTTTCCTGAAGTCAATTACAGGGACCAGGGTTAGGATGCGATTGATGCAAAACCTGTACCAGACATGGGGTTAACAAGAAACCAGGACCCCCAGATAGTACTAGGGTGCCAAAATTGCATGTAATCTCCAGAACTTTCTAGGCCTTTCCAGGTCCTGCCCTAAACTCCACATACATTGCAAATCATATACAAACTGTTCCTAGGCTCAATGGGACAAGGCAGATTTGGGACCAATCCCCTGCCTTCTTGGTGGCTGCCCTTCTGGTAATAAAGCTTTCTCTGCTTCGAACTTGATGTTTCAGAGACTGGCTTACTGTGCATCAGACACACAAATCTGATTTCAGGGTTTGGCAACACAGGCGTTTTCTGAGGATCTTTCTGACATGCGGCTCTGAATGTCCTCCCCGAGGGCGTAGGAGACAGCGCGCATCCATCGACTCTGGTTCCCTATTGGTCATAGGACTTGACCCCCCAGGTTGCACGTTGGGGTAGCAGGTGTATGAGTAACCTCACAGGCACTAGAAACCTCAGCCACATCATGTTGTGGCACCAGGAAAGCCAGAGTGGAAGCCGCACGTCAATGGCCTAGTCCAGGCCCCGCACTTGTCAGAAGCGGCAGCCTGACGCTGGCAGACGCCTGCTCCGGAGGGGAGGGGAGCGGCACGTTAGCGATCAAACCGGCATATAAACCATCAGCCCTTTTAATTCTCCTTCCAATCTAATCTCACAAATGATACAACCCTTTCTCAAATCCTATATCTGGCGCTACTCATTTGGAACGAGAGGTTAGAAGGAAAAACCAAAAGTGATTCTCAGCATGATTCAACGACACTCTGGATGTGTCAGTTATTTCAAAGAACATTGTAAAACTCTCCAAAGTCATTTGAACCTGCATTTAAAAATACCTTAGAGGGGCGCCTGGGTGGCTCAGTCAGTTGAGCGTCCGACTTCGGCTCAGGTCATGATCTCACAGCTCATGGGTTCAAGCCCCGCGTCGGGCTCTGTGCTGGCAGCTCAGAGCCTGGAGCCTGCTTCCGATTCTGTGTCTCCCTCTCTCTCTGCCCCTCCCTTGCTCATAATCTGTCTCTCTCTGTCTCTCAAAAATAAATAAATGTTTTTAAAAAATACTGTAGAACACATTTAAGAGGAATATTGAGTTGGGGAGGGAGGCATGGAGTCAAGTCAAGCAGCAGTGAGATGTCCCCACCCCCAAAGCGTTAGGACTGTGCTTAAAGCACCTTGACACTGCCCAGTGGAAGCTCATGGCTGCTCGGAAGGCTTATGCCATGGATTCTGAATTCCCTATAGAGTGGGGAGTGGGATGATCTCAAACCCGAGACAGTGGAGGCTCAGAGAGAATGCTGCCTTAGGAAACAGAAAGTACTGGGGGAAATACTTTCTTCTGGTGATGAAGAAAACCATTGTCTGCTTCTGGAGTGGCCTGCTTGTGATTCAGACAGAGCAGTTTTATATTTCTTTGGCATAACAAAAGTAATTTAGAGTCTAAATTTAAACCTGCAAGATTCTAGAGGGCAGAGGGTTGATTTATATACTTATCACATTGTGGCTAATCATGTATTTGGAGAACAAGAGGAAATGACACTAAGTAAGGTGGGCAAATATGTAAAGGCTAGAGTGTCTTCAGAAATCAATTACTGGACTCTGGTTAAAAGTCACACCCATGGTAACTGACAGGAGAGGTTTACATTCAGATCTGTAGAGAAAACATGACCTTCACCATCTAAGTTAATGAAAGAACGCTATGTATTGCTCTGAGGGAAAACAACAATCCTCTAGCTCACAGAAAAGTGACCTATTTAACTATCTAAACTATAGACACGTTCATTTAGTTTTCATCAGCTGTGATTTCTCATTCTGAGGATGTTTTCCGGAAGAGAGCCTGACGTTAGGACACGACAGTGGGATATTTGCCTTAGAGGAGTCAGTCTGAAACCTTAAAAAAAAAACTTGCAAGTACATTACAATTTCTGGAGGAGAACAGACTCTATGGTATTTGTCTATGCTATTTCTACTCAGAGACAATGGGAATTTGAGCACACTTGGTATCCCAGATGACACCTTGGAGAAAGAGAAGGCCAGAAGACAGATCCACCGAGACAATGTTTGAGCGAAACAGGTGTGTATGGGCGAAAGCGGAATGTTGGAGGTAGGACACCAAGTAGAAAGGAACATTTGGAAGCTTAGTCAGCTTTAGATAGTATGGGGAGTAAAGACAGAAGACAAAGAATCCACAGAGGGATAGACAAGTCCTTAAGAAGCAAAGGCAATTTAGGAAGTTTATTTTAGAAGCTGCCTGCAAGATGTTGACAAGGGGGTTAGGGTAAAAGCGGATTTGTATGAATGAAGGATTTAACAGTAAGCTATAGATATATTTGGCCATAACTGAAAAATGACTAAGGGATAAGAAAAAAAAGCCATGACCTTACTCTCCTGCTCCAGTAATAATTGAGAAGTTTAACCTTTGCTGTTCTGAAATGAAGACGTGGCAAAAGGTTCAGGCTCAGCTTGGTAATAATAGGAAACATAAGATTCGGCTGTGAGAGAGAGACAGGAAGAGCTAGAGAGAGAGATGCTCTAGGAGGCTTCCACTGAAAACCAGCCTGCCAACATGTTTATATATGCCATCAACTTCCTTAAATTCTTATCAAGGGGATTTAAAAGAAAAAATTTGTAAATATACAATGGTTTATAATTGACTTGGGAATATCAAATGCAATAGAAGACAAATTTCAGTTAAGGAACCCAAGAGAAACTTTCAGAGATTATCAGCTCCCAGTAAGCAAATAAAATGATAAATGAATAGAAAGACCATATGCTTTCCTTTAAATATGACATGAAAGTTGAGGCACACATAATTTATGACACCCGACGGTGAAGACTGTTACAATGGAATCAGAGACCCCAACCATGTTAGATGTTTCAGTATTTTGAACTACAGAAACAAGAAAAAACAGCAAGGAGTGTTCAGTGCATTTGATTTACCACCTGCTTGAAGCATGGATACAGATTATTAACAGGTATGATAAAGATTACTATTTGCTGAGCATTGTTCAGGCACATAGTAATGCTGGATGCTTTATCTCACGTAAGTCTTCTGACAATGCAAGGAGGTTAGACATTGTTATCTTCGTTCTACAGAGGAGAAACAGATTTAAAAGGGTTGGGAAATGTATCATTCAATTTCGTTCACCCCCATGTTCCTTGTACCTAGTCTAATGCCTGGCAAATAGAGATATTTGGTAACTATCTACTGAATGAATGAATGAACAGATGAACAGAGTAATGATGCCTGCATTCACATCCTGGACTACCTAATGTCAAATCTTTAAGGTCTCGGCTCTACTGCTTGTAACTAACAGGACTGTGACATGTAGTTTGAGACGAGAGAGTGTCATGATATTAATACTTTCAGCAGCCTTCAAGACAAATAAGTTTCATCCTTTCTTTGACACTTGGATGTCTAATCTAATGGGATTATCTACCAAGCCAAACCTAGCACCTATGGAGAAAGAGGATAGTGCTTCCAATTTAGCCCCTCCCTACCAAAATCATAGAAATAATTAGATGTACATGTAAGTGTGTGTGTGTGTGTGTGTGTGTGTAAACATACATATATCCCCTACATTTGTCCAGTATAAATATGGATAGTTTTACCTCTTCGTTTTAAATCTAGATGTCTTTGATTTCTTTTTCTTGCCTAGTTTCTCTGGCTAAGACCTCTACTATAAAGTTAAATGGTGGTGAAAATGGACATTTAATTTTCTTCCTGAGATTAGGGGAAAAGCAATCTGTCTTTCACCATTAATTATGATGTTACTTGAGAGGTTTTTGCAGATGATATTATCAGGTTGAGGAAATTCCTATTTCTTGTTTGTTAAGTGTTTTTATCATGAAAAGTTACTGGATTTTGCTAAATGGTTTTTCTGCATCTATTGAGACTGTGTATTTTTTGTGTGCTTTATTCATTTTCTATTTTTTTAAATTGTTTGACATTTATGTATTTTTTAGAGACAGAGACAGAGTGTGAGCAGGGGAGGGTCAGAGAGAGAGAGAGAGAGGGAGACACAGAATCGGAATTAGGCTCCAGGCTCTGAGCTGTCAGCACAGAGCCCGTCATGGGGCTCAAACTCATGAACTGTGAGATCATGACCTGAGCTGAAGTTGGACATTTAACTAACTGAGCCACGCAGCTGCCCTTATTTATTTTGTAAATAAAGTGCCCATTTTCAATCTCTTTTCTCTCCATGATTTACTCTCAGTATTTCTTCAAGTTCACGAATCTTTTCTTATATGGTCCAAGCTTTTTGTTAATTCCATCTCACCTACTCATCTTCTCAGACACCATATCACTGTTTGACTCTATCTTTCCTGGCGTTTGATTTCTCTTGGTATCAGAACAAATCACTACAGATTTGGCATCTTAAAACAACACTCATTTATTCTTCACAGTTCTTTTGGGCAGAAGTCCTGGCACCCCATGACTCAGTGGATTCTAAACTTTGCATCTCACACAGTCAAACTCAAGATGTTGGCAGGGCTGTCCCTTCTGGAGTCTCTGGGGATGAATACGCTTCCAAGCGCGATCAGGACACAGGCAGAATCTCCTTCTGCGCAGCTATAGGTTAGCACTCCTATTTCCTGGCTGGCGATTGGCCAAGGTCATTCTCAGCTCCTGGAGGTCACCTGCATTTTCTGTCCCAGGTATGCTCTATCTTTAAAGCCAGCACTGGGGCACCCGGGTGGCTCAGCTGACTCACTTCAGCTCAGGTCATGCTGTCCTGGTTGGAGCCCTGCATCGGGCTCTCCGCTCTTGGCAAGGAGCCTGCTTCAGATCCTGTCTCCCTCTTTCTCTGTCCCCTCCCCTGCTTGCTCTCTCTCAAAAATAAACCTTAAAGACCAATTTTAAAAGCCAGCATCCCTGGTTTAAATTCTTGTCATAATTTCAATCTCTCTAAACAACGCCTTCTGACTTGTCTCTTCTGCCTTCAGCCTGAGGAAATTTTTTCAGGTGTTTCTCTTCCTGACCTCGGGTATTTTCCTCACAGGCTTCTGTTGATTGTTACCTGGCTAACAGGTAACGATTTCCTCTTTCTCTGGTCCTCTTCTCAGAGAGCGCTAACCGCCACAGGCTCTCTGGGCTCCCGGCGACGTGTTGTTAACTTAGACAAGGTGATGTTATTGTTTTGAGTAAGGGAATTTAACCAGCCCTGTCTTAAATCATTGATTTATGTTGAGTCTTAAAAGAAATATTACAATTTAAATATTTATAAAGAATTCACTGGACATCAGTTTGAGAAACACTGATCTATATGAAGAAATCAAAAATCATTATTTCAGGATATATGTTATGGGTTGAATTGTGTCCCTCTAGCAAAAGGCATGTTGGTACCCTAGCCCCCAGCACCGCATAATGTGGCCTCATTTTGAGATGGGACCTTTACAGAGGTCATCCAAGTTAAAATAGATGATTAGGGTGGGCCCTAATCCAGTATGACAGGTGACATTATAAAAAAAGGGAAATACGGCCATGCCCACGGGGAGAATGCTATGTGGCGGTGAAAGTTGTGGTGACGCAGTGACGTTCTCACAGGCGGCCAGCAAACACTGGGAGCCAGGTGAGAGAGGCACTCTCCCTCGCGGCTTTAAGGGCAAGTGTGATTTCAGAATGAACTCAGACAGTAAATTTCCGTTTAAGCCACTCAGTTTGAGGACAATATAAACAAGCTGAACACCCAACATGTTTCTAGTTTGACAACTCTAAGGATGTCAATTTTCTGCAAATTCATCAATAATTTTAACACGATTATAATCAAAACCCCAATAGGCATTTTTTGGGGAACTCATGAAAATGATTTAGATCTTGTCTGAAAAGAATTAAAGCATTCGAGAAATTGAGAATTTGGGATAAAAAAATAATAAATGAGGATGGGGGACTTGTTCTATTATAGATTAAAACATGTTCAAGTTTTAGTGATTAAAACATGGTCCAAAGGTAGGATTTGTTCAACACTTCTGGTCACAAGGAACAGAAAATTAGTTCAAACCAGCTTACGCAGTAATGAAAATGATAGTGTTTTCTATAAATGATGAAACGTATGGCAGGCTTCTGATGATGGTTTCGTCTAGATGTTCACTATGGTATTAGGAACAGAGCTCCGTTTCTCTCTGCTTCTTTCTTCTCCTTCCCTTCTGTCAGCATCATTCTTGGACTGCCTTCTCTCCCAGTAGCAAATGTCTGTTTGAACTGTCAGAGCTCAGTGCTTGTCTTTCAGAGCCGAGGGGATTCATAGTCAGGGGGATACATCATATCAAGTCCCATAACTATCCAATAAAGTCCCAAGATTACTTCTGATGGACCATCTTAAATCAACTACTAACCCTGTAACAATCACAAGGTCAAGGACATGGTTATTTCATTGCTGAGCATCTTTGAACTATACAAAAAGACTCTTTTATGCATTAATTGGAACTAGAACAGAAGGACACTTGAAATAGTAGTGAAGAGGGGCGCCTGGGTGGCTCAGTCAGTTAAGCGTCTGGCTTCGGCTCAGGTCATGATATCCCAGTTTGTGGGTTCGAGCCCCACGTCGGGCTCTGTGCTCACAGCACAGAGCCTGGAGCCTGCTTCAGGTTCTGTGTCTCCCTCTCTCTCTGCCCCTCCCCCACTCATGCTCTGTCTCTCTCTGAAAAATAAACATTAAAATTAAAAAAAAAATAGGGAAGACACACAGTTGGATAGAATTCGCCAGTACACCTATCTTTTAAGGAATGTTTTTGATAACAAATCCAATTACTTCAGTAAATTTAGGGCTACTTACATTGTTAACCATTTTTTTCAGTATGGTATTGTGTTTTTCAGGAATCTATTTCATTTTGGAAAAACTAAATCATCAAGTTTATTGCCATATAGTTGTTCATAGAACTTATTGTCCTTTGCATATCTATAGTATCCAGAATGATACCCTTCCTTTTGTTTTTGATATTAATAGATCATGCTTTCTCTCTTTCCCCTTTCTCATGTTTAAACAGTGTTGCTATGGATTTATCAACTTTTTTATCCATTTCACAGAACCAATTTTGACCTGATTAATCTTATTTTTATTTTACTGATTTCAGTTCATATCTTTCTTATTTCCTTCTATTACTTGGGGTTAAATTTCTATTCTAATTTCTAAATATAGAAACCTGCACAATTTATTTAAACCTTATAAATATATAGGCATTTAAACTATAAATTTGCCTTTACTTATTGCCTTAGCTACATCCATAAATTTTGCTATATTCACTTTTATTTATCATTCTTTTTGAAATATTTCTAATTTCTAACTTTTACAAGAGTTTTTGTTTCAGCTGGCAAAATGGGGGACAGGGCTAGCAATAATGACAAAGATGCAAAAGTGACAACGTCCTTATAATGATGGTCCCTATTCTCTCCTTCAAATCAGCTTTTAGCCTTTTGATTTTTATTTTAGGGTTGGGAAGAAAGAGGGTCACCTTCCTTCCAGCTTAAGACCTTTAACGAAGGACTTGCTGATTCCTTTGTCCTTAATGGTCCCTTTATCCAGTATGACAGCCAAGAATGATATTCAAAGCAAGTGGTCAGTGACTGACTGCTTTTTGAATCTTGGACCTGGATGGACTTAGTTTCCCTAAAAAGCTAATATTACTTACCCTTTTAGTATGTTCTCATAGGAACGCAGGAATCCTCTAATAAACAAACATAAACTGAGAGGGTGGCCTAGTCAGTTGAATGTTTGACTTCAGCTCAGCTCGTGATCTCACGTGTCCATGAGTTTGAGCCCTGCATCAGGCTCTGTGGTGTCACGACAGCTCAGAGTCTGCAGCCTGCTTCAGATTCTGTGTGTCTCTCTCTCTTTGCCCCTCCTCCATTCACACTCTGTCTCTCTCAAAAAACAAACATTAAATAAATACTAAAAAAATTTGTATGAGATAATAAACATCAAATCTAACTATTCTCTTTTGCAACCACAGAAAATAAAGTAGAAACAACTAAACTATCAGAATTAAAGAAATGCACCATTCTAGATTGCTTAATGAGGCAACCATTCAAAAATTAAGGCACTAAATTTTACAATTATGAATATAGTAAACTGATAAAAATTTCCTCCTTAGTCAGGAAAACTTTGGGTTTAGGGGTATTGATTATCTCTTGCAAAAATCTCACTTTGTTATAATATGTAAGTTAATAATGCTAAGTCTCTTGCATTGAATTGTGTTTTTCAATTCTTAATATTTACATAAACTTTGATCCTCAGAATTCTGCCATTAATATCAGATAATCAAGCCTTAGCCAGATTAAATGAATTCATCAATGCAGGTTAAGTAAATTTACCAAATTTTTATGGCTGGTAAGTTCTAGAACTGGGGCTGAAATCCAGATCACCTGAATCCCAGAGCAGTGCTGTAACACATCACACTGAAGGCCAACACATCATGGCCTCATCAAATAGTCATGTGATCTTATGGGCTTCAAGATCATTAATGCAACCTTCCCTTAAACTGGACTTGGTGAAGCACTTACACCAAGTGCTGTGTATTAGTGAAGACTGGGTACTGATTTAAGATACAGATTCTCTTGTCTTATTAGACCATCCAAATCAGAATATTTTGGGGCATGGCTGAGGAATCTGAATTACTTATGAATTCCCAGGTGATTTATGCTCCTGTACTGAGAATATCTTTTCTAGGAATACTGGAAAATTGCCATATAGTCTCTACTTAAATACCTCTCAAGGGAGTAACACCTCCAAAATTTGCCTAAATCACTGTTGGTCAGAAGTATTAGAAGGCTATCCAACAGGGTGCGTGGGTGGTTCAGTTAGGTATCTGACTTTTCATTTCGGCTCAGGTCATGACTTCACTGTTGGTGGGATTGAGCCCCGCACTGGGCTATGTGCTAACAGTGCAGAGCCTGCTTGGGATTCTCTCTGCCTCTCTCTCCATGTGTCTCTCTGTCTCTCTCTCAAAATAAATAAACTTAAAAAAAAAGGCCATTGGAAAGAAATCTCTCTATGTTATTACATCTGACAATCGGTCATTAACTTTAGGGAACAAAAAAAGTTTTTCTTTTTTCTTCTCACATCTTAAGAAACTTGTTTTTTTCATATTTGATGAGGACCATCTATGCTTTCATTCAAGTAATTAATTGAACCATTCTCCTTGTTGGATAAGATGAAAGTAACACAAATGTTAAGAAAACTTTGTTCTCTTTCTGTGACCTGCTAGCATGTGGCCATGTTTCTCCAAGTCTTGAAGCTACTTTTTTCCTTGTCATTCATTTGTGATTATTAAGTATTTCAAGTGTCTAAGAATCAAATGAAAACTTCTTTGATGGACACTTTTATCAGACTCAAATCTTGGGTGCATCTTTAGGTTTCTTTCATGCCACCTGCTTCTGGGGGGTCCAGCCTTTGGCTCTGCCTTAGCCTCCTGCACCAGAAGACATTTTTAGGCCCTCATGTTTCTGCTTCCTCCTTGGTCAAGGGTTGTCCAAACTCTTGCCCTTGACACACTGGGCCCTCCCACATTCAGGCTACGCGGCCTCCCTCCCTACTTACAGCTTGGATCCACCTGACCGCTACAGCCTATGGGTCTGATATTCAGAGTGGGCTCTTAGAGGCCAGATGATTCAGTCTGGCAGATGGAAAGGTCCTTGATATTCCTCGGGGTGAACTCTGACCAATGGGGAACAAGACATGGAAAAGAACTGGCAGATTCACTCCCTGCCCTATCTCCTGCCCACAGACTATTCCAACACACAATTTCTTTTCACAGAGTGCCATGGGAGGGCCCAGCATGCAATTTGACACACCTGCCCCCTACCTTTCCCTCTTCCTGCCTCGTGACGGGGCAAAGCCATCATCTGCATTCATTAGTGCGCATTGCCACACGTCTTTCCCTGACTCACCCTTGCTGCTGGGCTGTCCCGAAAAAGCACAATCACCTCCATCCTTGCTGCAGGCTGCATTCCGGAGAAGCCAGGCTGTGACAAGACCATGTAGTCACTAGCCAGCATAAATAGCAAATAGTTCCTTTCTTGCTATATGCCTTGCATGGAATATAAATTATTGTTTTGTGTGTAGCATTCTTCCTCAGCTCATTCTAAACTTAGCCTTCATGACATTTTATATGCAGGCAGTCATTTCATGATTTATACTCTTCAAACAAAATGATAAAGAGTTTCTTGCAGTTAATCTTGCTGGTAAAAAAACTGCTTAAATAATTGTTTTTCTTCTGTGTGTATAAAAATAAAGAATAAAGTGACAATCATCTGGCTATGAATTTTTACTAATTTATAATATAGTATCTTGCCAAAGCTTTGCTCTATTCATCTTTATTTTATGAGGGAGGAAGGCCCTTAGCTCGGTCCTAATAGTAAAAGCTTAAATAGATATCTCAATTTCTCTTTCTGCCAGTAAAGAATATGACATCGTAAGACCATCCATTAGTTTTCTTCTTGACATTATATCTTTCTATATTTCTGAATTTACATATAAAATATTATACCTAGTGTTAACACAATTTTGAAAATTAGGCTGAGAACCAGAAGTAATTCAAATTACAATGTATAAGAACTTCCAGGTCTGGTGGTCTTTTAAAGAAACTTATTAACGCTAGTGTTTCTCCTTTGTGCTAACATAGTATTGTTCAGGTTAGGAGCATTACACTTTATAATACTCAGTGTGCTCACCAGGTCTATATCAAAAACATTTTTTCTTTATAGACTGTTGGGAGCGGCAAAGATTCAGCTGCTTGGCCGTTTGCTAGCCGGATTTGTCACTCCCTGAGGGGAGTTGCAAGATAGGCAGGGGAGGCCACTCCCGCCAGAGGAGAAGCCAGAAGATCAAAGCTCAACCGCCTGCAGGCAGGGTGGTATCAGCCCCTCGGGCCGCTGTGCTAGAACACTTTGGTCTGGCTCCCCTTTTACTCCAGCCTTAATCCCTTAACCCTGTTTCCTAGCAACCGACCTAGGTCCGCTGCCTTGTTTTCCCCGCCTTGAAACCTTTATAAGATACGGTGTTTTCTCAATAAAGAGAAGAGGCTTGATCAGATTCCGTGTGCTGTCTTCACTCTCTGTGCTCCCCTTTCCTGCCCTTTCTCTCCCTCCCTCAGGAAAAGAACCCACAAGGATTTTCCACCCTGCTGGCTGGGGCGGGACACGACAATAGACAAAAATGGAATGGCCCATTTAGCCATGTTTAATGCAAAGGGCGGACACATAAATCACATTTACAAATTTCTTGGAAGAAAATAAATTTTATGATGTGTGAAAGGAATCGGAAACACACTGTGGGTGTGGGAGATGGTGGACAAGGAAACAAATCAGTTGCTCCTTTGCCATTAAAACACCTTTGACATGCTAACATGTACAATTCTTTATTCCCTAAAACTTTCCTCAACTGAGGATACTCAAAATGTTTAAGAAAATATGAATCGGAATTATTTTTTAATTTTAATGTTTATTTTTATTTTTGACAGAGAGAGGGACAGAGTATGTGTGGGGGAGGGGCATAGAGGGAGACGCAGAATCCAAAGCAGCTCTAGGCTCTGAGCGGTCAGCACAGAGCCTGACCCGGGGCTTGAACTCATGGAATGTGAGATCATGACTTGAGCCGAAGTCACACACTTAACCAATTGAGCCAGCCAGATACCGCTGAATCCAAATTATTTTAATCATGATGAATATTACAACTGGATCTGGATCTTTTAGCCACAGTAAAGTAACTTAAGGACTGTTAGGAAAACCAAGGAAATGTTAAGTAGAACTCCATAAGAAGTGAGGTAGATACTGAAACAAAATATTGAGGTGAAACTTTGTCTACTGCCTTGGGTTAAAATTGAAGCAAAGTTTCTCTCTCTTTTTTTTTTTTTTCCAGAAAGAGTGCATCTCGATAGTGCATTTTTCAACTGTGCATTTTGAAACCAGCTCTTCATTTGATAATCACTTCCAGAATTTCCCTCATCAGAGACGCAGAATGTCAGTGAGCACCCATGACATTTCATCACAGCTCTTGTAACTACCTGCTTTCCTGTTTCCTGTTTGCTGGGCCATAAAGAATCTGCTACTTTTTTAAAGTCAGTCTGGCCACAATAGAAAAAAGATTAAACAGAAACTGAGCTCTTTAAGGAAAGCTCCAGCTTTTCCACTAACCAGGGACTTCTGCCAAGGCATTTAACCTGCCTTGACTGCTCATCCAAAACAGGATTGCTCAAATCCTTTCCAGCTCGAATGTTCTGGAAGGCCTCGGATGCCATACAAAGGAGGAAAGTAGTGTTTCCACTGTTCGCTGTACTGAGTTGTGTGCAAATACTCTGCCATTTGGGGAACATGAACCTTTAAAGACTTACTCAGCTATCTGTTTAACGCTCACATTAGCTCCACAATTGAATACTAGAAGTCTAGATGATGTGATGGTTTCAGACTTTGTCCTAGTAAGAAATGTGTTGGGGAGCCTGGGTGGCTCAGTCAGTTTGGTGTCTGACTGTTGATTTCGGCTCAGGTCATGATCTCAGGGTTTGTGAGTTTGAGCCCAGAATTGAGCGCCATGCTGACAGCATGGGGCCTGCTTGGGATTCTCTCTCCCTCTCTGTGTCCTTCCCCTGCTTGTGCACACACCCTCTCTCACTCTCAAAATAAATAAATCAAAAAAGAGAAATGGGTTCTTAGGGGCACCTGGGTTGCTCAGTCCGTTAAGCATCTGACTCGATATGAGCTCAGGTCAGGACTCCATGGTTCATGAGATTGAGCCCCGTGTTGGGCTCCATGCGCCGAGCCTGCCTGGGATTCTCTCACTCCCTCCCTCTCTGCCCCCTGCTGCACTCCTTCAAAATAAATAAATAACCACTAAAAAAGGTGTTATATTTAGGGCTACTAAAAAACCCAGGTGCTATTCAGGCATTTTACCAACGTGGAGATGTTTTTTTTCCAGGTTTTGTCACAGATATTTCAGCACGTTGGACACAAATGTCACCAATAAGGGATAGGGAGGTCATCCTCTTCACCATACAATATTTATAAAATAATCTAAAGAATGTCTAGCTGTTCAAACATTTCCATGTCAAGTTTACATGAATTCCATGCTTGGGTAGATATATTAAATGCATTTTTTAAAGTTCTCCATTACTGTGTCCAGAGTAAATGAGGCACTGGCCACACTGATGGCCACCCAAAGCCCTTTCTAGCAATGGAGAGGGGAGCCATATTGGTATGTTCACCCAGAACACTAGAGTTTAAGGAATAGGAACACTTCCCTAGTAAAGCGTCATAGTGAAAACAAAATTATCATTTTCACAGCTATGCTTTTATAATGGGAAGAATGTAATTTTCATTACAATATGACTTTTAAATAGGGTTTTGAAGCACTAAGAACTGCCCCCTTGCACATGAGAAATGACAACTGTCAGTCCAAGGACGACTAAGTACCATTTAGTGCATTTGGAAATCTTCAACTATGATTCTAAATTTATTTAATGGAGTAGGATCAAGAGAGACTTCCAGGAAAGAGAGAGAGAGAGAGAGAGAGAGAGAGAGAGAGAGAGAGAGAGAGAGAGAGAGGAGAGAGAGAGAAATAAGAATGGCAGAAAAATGGCTGTTAAAACAGAAATATGCAGACAGTATAATATCTTTTGTGAATGTTTGAATATTCTTATAATACAGAATCTCTAAAGTGATGATGTTTCTTGAGTTTGAGTAAGTCAATCCAGAGTTTAATTAGAGAAGTGGTGAGCCACATTGTTTGAGATTCATGGGACATTTCCTGGGAGAATGACTAATGCTGACACATAAAAGTCTCTTGAGGACTTGGGAACAGAGAGGTGATCTGTACGTGTTAGCCACAGTGAGGCTGGGCAGTGGGTGGCTTTCTTTCTTTCTTTTTTATTTATTTTTTTAGTGGGTGGCTTTCTAAAGTGACTGGCTCTGCTCCCTTCTTCTTCTTCCAATGCTGATGCCCAAAGTCCACGGGGGGAGGAAAGCTCCTTTTCCAGAATTCAGCCTTTTTCTGTTTCTCTGTGAGTACTGTCACCAACCCAGGCACTAACACCAGGAGCAATCAATTAGGAGAACCAACAAGTCTGCAAAATCCAGGCCAGGAGATGACTAGGGATTTGTTCACTCACCTCTCACCTGTATTGTTGTTTCATAGCAAATCTGACTTTGCCTTATTAATGGAAGACCCAAGTCTATCAACATATTTTATGTCCTGAAGAAATATTATTCTTTTTAACTGTATGCTTCCTCTGCAGCTTTGTGGCAAAGGGGAACATGCTTTGTTATGTTTTATGGGGCTGAACTAATTTATTTTATTCAGACTCCTCAGAACATAAGAGCATCTCCCTGGGGAGGCTTGGGAATTCCCGTGGTATGGTTGAATGGACTCTATTCCTTCTCCCAAATAAAAATGATACTAAAAGACAAATGCAAAATGTGGGTCCCGTAGCTTTCATGATGTCTCAATAATTTGAAAAATGACAGGTGACACCCAGCACAGTGCTTGGAACACAGAGAGTGTTCATTTAACGTCTGAGCATCTAATAATACCACTTTCTAGTTCGTGTACCAGTTTTCTTTCATATGAAGGCAGAAAATGAATCTGTACTATTACAAGGGAAAAAGCTGCCTTGAGCAAGGAAGAATCTTCTAGAACAAAAACTATATAAAAATTAAATGGTTTGGGAAACAGTGATTTTTCTGTCATTCATGGTTTTAATGCACTCCTGATGGCCCAAGTCAGGGGAAGGACAGGGGTGAGGCTAGGTGCTCCAAACTGCTGCTGACGCTGAGTTTCCGTAATCATAAAGGCAGAAACCTTGTTCAGCCACAAGGAGATCTGAAGGCATTAAAGGCCATAGGGCAGGGTTTACATTGCCCTGGACCCCCCTCAAGTTAAAAGCTCAAGGTTTTATAATGCCTCCCAACTACACATGAAATGGAGAAAGAAGAGAGTGAGAAAGTTAGTTAAATAGTTTAATCAGAGCAGTTTTCCAATTCTAAAATTAACAAGCAGACTTGTAATAAAAGAGCTCCAATGTTTGCAAAATGATCTTGCTTCCATTCTGAATCTATCTTTTTATTTGTAAAGATAAGCATTACATTTAAAAGGACTCAAAATGGAGTGACTGGTAATTATCATCCGTGGTTTTTTGATGCATCTGATGAACTCCCTGAATGGATATTGCTTCAGCTTTGATATTAAAAAAATGGCCAGACAAGAAGTCCTTAATCAGCAACTGATCACAGGTGACCAAAGAAAGAGAAAAACCCAAAACTACTGTCAAATTCATAACGTTATCACATTGTTGGTGGATGACACTGGCTCCAAGTATACAATTAAGCCCACAACACTTTATTACTATGAGTAGAATTATCATGAAAGGTCTCTCACGTTCATCGACTTGCTTCTGGAGGTTTTCTGTGTTCTTTTAAACTTGCATAATAAACATGCAATGAATTATTTCTCTTGAAAGTGTATTTTTTTGCAGTCTTTGTGTTTTTTCATACAAAGATTTCATAAAGTTGCAGTGCTGCATCAGAGCATTACCAAAATAAGAACACGGTCACACGGGGAGGGTAAATGTGAATTTAGCGAATGAGAAGAACCTCCTCTCGTCCTGAGACAGGCCACCCGAGGTGCGCACCAACTGCT
Organism: Suricata suricatta; assembly: GCF_006229205.1. NCBI lineage: Eukaryota > Metazoa > Chordata > Mammalia > Carnivora > Herpestidae > Suricata > Suricata suricatta. The sequence goes on along the minus strand of NC_043701.1, from coordinate 110,727,527 downwards.
TTTCTTACCCTCTCCCACCGGAGATTAAGAATAAAGGAAAAAACCCACAAAATCAATCCAAGAAAAAAAATCGACATAAAGAAAATAAAGATGTTTTTTCATGCACACATCTTCTGCATAGCTCAACCCACATATAGTAAGGCACTATTTCCCTTCGAAAGTGGTGTCCACGGCAATCTCTTAAGTGCTACAGTGCTCTGTGACCATTAGAGAGTTCCTCTCAGGATGGTGAAATGAAGGGGCCGGATGAGTGTGGCTGCCATGAGTCTCTGTGACTGTCCCGTAGTTCAAGGGGACTTCCAGGGGTCTCAGAAGGAAATCAAATCGGTCTGTTTGCGTTATGATTGCGAGTGTCCGAAATGGTGTTCATTCCAGCGTTCCTATGTTGTCTGTGTATGAATTTAGGATATTCTTCAGTCATTATTCTCAAAGAAAATACACAAGGGGGGGTGGGGGTGGGAAAAGCACAGTCAGTCTTCAGAAACAAAGTTCACTGCTCCCAGAAAGCACATAATGCTGCCAATTCACAAATTCAGCAGGATGTCTCCAAGAGAGCAGAGAGAAAGAGAGACAGAGTCAAGAGACAGAGAGAGACCAAAACAGACAGAGTGAATGTGTATGTTTTGGTTTTCAGAGGTGATCGGAGTCTGAGTTTAATTTAGCTGGTCTTCATACTGTTTCCGGAAACAGTCCCCTGCTGGGAAGAATTCCCAGCACCTTTCTTGGTACATTTTCCAGACATAAGACTCCTGTAAACGTAAAGGAAATATATTAGCATCATGTCTTTCCCCAGAATCTGTGCATTACCACAAAACATAAGATAGAAACACACATTTGTTGCATATTTAGGTCACATACCCATGTAACTGTGTAAGTACACATCATTACATGGTTGGAAAAGACCAAATCCATTTAGAGAGTGTCTAACTATACTAGACCTCATTTATTTCTATTAATAATTAATCTTCAGCTAGACCATCATATAATAATGTTTAAAGAAAAAACTATTTTGTGGAATATGATTTTATGGCTTCTTTTAAGGAAATTATCATTACTTTTTTTTAGAAATTATCATTTTTAATTGTATCCTTCAGATTCAAACTGTTAACAATTGGAGGTGAATATTTGAGAGAGAATTTCAAATGCATAAGGAGAACTGTAGACATTTCATACACAACTTTTAAAAAATTTAACATTTATTTATTTTTGAGAGACAGACCATGAGCAGGGGAGGGGCAGAGAGAGAGGGACACACAGAATCGGAAGCAGGCTCTGGGCTCCGAGCTGTCAGCACAGAGTCCGACGCGGGGCTTGAACCCATGAGCCGTGAGATCATGACCTGAGCCAAAGTCGGACACTCAACCGCCTGAGCCACCCAGGTGTCCCATACACAACTATTTTTAACTGATCCTAATACTGTGGGTTGGAACTCACCTGAAATCATCTGCTGTCCAATTAAGCAACCAAGGACATGATACTTATCAGAAAGCAAACTCTGCATTTTCAGCTAATAAAAGCTTACATTCTTTATATGAACTTACAATTTCACTTTTTCCACAAAGGAAATCTTGGCACACTCATCCAGAATAACAGGAATTTTTTTTATTAAGACACTACGACTAACATCTGAAAGTAATAACAGCTCTTCAGGTGTAATGCACACATCTTCCCCACCGTGTGTAGATTCTCTGCCACGTCTTTCAGAAGACGGTGTATGGTCACTGTGTACCTACCTGTCCCGTGTGCTCTGTTTCATCTTTGTTTATGAGATACATCAGAAAAAACCTACAGATACAGAGAGACCAATCAGAAATGGGTTGTACAGAAATGTCAGCATACACAGATACTTCTGATCTTTCAGGCTACGGCTAACATCACACAGTTGGCAGGGCAGAGAAATGTATCAAAACTGCAAGGCAAAAAATGCCAGGGGAACCAAAAACCTAACCATTTTTAAAAGTATATTTTCAAAGGAGCTACAATATGTGCATGCACAGATCAAGTTATAGCTCTTGGGAGCTGCTATGTGCCAGGCTCGGTGTCTGATCATGCTTATCCATCCGGGGGGCAGGAACCACAATCCCCACTTAGAAAAGCAGGGATTGAAAAGTTTAAATAACTTGGCTAATGTCCCACAGTTGTGAATTCCAAAGCCCACTTCTTCTTTTCTTCTTGCTACAGTGCTCCTTTGCCTCTCTTCTGTTTGGTATTAAAATTGGGTTAGTAACCAAAAATAATTTTGTACTGAACTGCAGCTCAGGCTAATCCTAAACCAAAAACCAGATTTCTATGTATTTAAGAAGAAATGCAACTTTTAATCATGTTAGAATACAGTGCCTAAAGAGGATAATTGTGCCTAAAGAGATCTGTATGTCACCAGAAAACGAAAATGGAGATTCCACTATCTCTAGGAAGCATCTGGAATCTTCCTTCTTAAAATGGGAAACAAGGTCAAGGCTCTCAGAGAGGCTAAGCATATATTTCGTTTATCCTTTACAACCTTTCTATATCATGTTCTAGAAGGTATCATTCAAGTTCAGGGCTGTAAGTCCTTTTCTTGTGTCAGCCTCCTGTGGACAAGAGCACCACTAGCTATGGGTCTCTCTCTCAAAGAGATGTATGAAGCCTAAGTTCAATTGTGTAAAGAAAAGGAAGCTATCCCTCTTCTGCTAACATGGGGGCATTCGTGGGTACAAGCAGGGGCTGGAGACTCTGAGTCAGGCACACTCACAGGTAATTGGCCAGGTTGTGTTCCTGTAAAGTGTGGGTTTCAAAGCCATGTGGCACTGTGTCGAAGTAATCGTTGCCTATCCCACAGATGAAACATTTGGTCTAGAAGACAAAGGGAAATATTAAAATGTCAGAATTCAGAAAGCAAAACAAAGGAACACACAACTCACACTTAGGGGGCAGCCGCTCTGCTTACTCGCTATTTGTAGAAGATTGTGGCAGAAGGCTGTGCCGAGCACGTGAACACTAATTTAACTGTCTGCAAATTTATACCTTGCTGGAGGTTTAAATGACATAGGTGCCAGCAACAAGTAACACATGTAGGAAGAAGTGTACAGGATCATGATGGCTGAAATGCGCTATATTTTCCTTATTTTCTCGAGCCTGAGTGAGAGTGCCCAGACTTAGTGATCAGTCTTGTTTATGACATTGACTCAAGTTCTGTAGGCAGGACTCATTGTGTCCTCAGCTGAAACCACCAGCCTTAGACCTACTTGAGCAAAGTCTGATGACTAAGGGGATGGAGGAAAGGTCTAGATTACTACCATCTGGGAAGGGCCAAATCAAACACCAAGATGTGGGGTATTTAATCAATGACTGAGAGATGGTCTGGCATAGGCCAGGCAGTAAGCTAAAGTGCATAATTAATCAATGAACATGTATCAGGAGAACTTCCTACTCCAGGAATGGGGTGCCTGCTCTTTCTCCCTGCTTGGTCTAACCATATCTCTCTGAACAACACCTGCCTAAGTCTGCCGTCTACAGGACCAACACACAAAACCCAAGGAGAAGCAGGCCTCCCGTTTCAACTTGAGAATTTCATACGTATCAACTCAAGTGATTTAATAGTTATTGCCCTTATGTTGCTCAGATGCTCATCTTGCGTGCAAGTTAGCAACTGATGAATACCATTGGAGGCCTATTTATGATGCCTTACATTCTAGGGCCTAGACTCAAGATGATTAAGGTAATTTATTCAGTTCTCTCTGCCTTACTGATTAACAACTGTGGATGGCAGGAAGGCCACATTTAGAAAGGCAATAGGTCTTTATACCATTTGATGTCTTAACTAAACAGGCTCACACTTAAGAGCTTCACCCACAAACCTGCCCCTCCTCTGTGTTACTTATCTTGGTTACTCTGGAAATTTGGGTAGCATGCCTGCTTGCTCCAAACACCTCATCCTCTGCATCTGGCCAATCACCCACTTCTTGCCATCCCAACTCCAAAGTACTGCTTGAATCCATCTGGTTCCTACATCTTCAGTAGACATCTCTGGCAAGAGCCCTGTCACTTCCTTCCTAAAACATGCTCCCAGCCCACTTTCCTGCCCCTGACCTTGTTAGTTGCTAATGCACTGCCAAACCCCTTCACCTTATTTAAAACCCATTTCTAATTTTCCAGTCTGTATGTTATACTATAAATCTCTCCAATGAGTTATTAAAAGGGTTCAACACACTGCTCTTCAATTTCCTGTTTACTTATTTGTCAGTGAATCCATCATTTTGAACAGGTGGTTCTCCTCAGGGAGCAAGGGATACTGTTCGCATGCACCCGGCGTCCGCCATGTTTCCAGCCTACCACACTGCTCAGCGATATGTATTGCCTGGATGGAAAACAGACTACGGAAGCCACACGTTGCTTATACCCTTTTCTTACTTTCTCCCACATCTGTGATTCTTTGACAAAGGCACTAAGGAACAAGAATGCCAACAACAACAACAATAAAGCTGAGTCTGATACGGGAAGACTCACCTCCATGTCTTCTTTGACTTGCTCCTGTTGGTCTCTTAGCTCTCCAAAAGCATCAATAATTAAACCTAGTGTTAAATAAACACACACTCTGATTTTTATCAACCAGAGCATAATAATGAAATTCACAGCCCCCTGGCTAATCCTTCCAAGGAGAGAGGAAATGCACCATGTTGGGAGAAGTGAGCATACACCCGATACTCCTCCCAGGGCAGCAGCGCTATCTTTTGGGGGCAGAAGCACGCGTGGGTTCTGTGCCCGAGCTTCAGCCTCCCTGAGAGGGGGCTTTAAAAATGAAGCGACAGAGCAGTTAAAACTGCACAGTAACGTGGCACATACACATGGTATGATACCCGCTGCTTCACTCCGACAAAGAGCAATAGGGATTTCTGGTTGGCAAGTCTGGAAAACTCTACTAATAACATTTTCAAATACCAATTTGGAAATCAAACGTTACCCTATTAACTGAGGAATCTGCCTCCAATCATTCTCGTTACACATTCCTCACAAATACACCTGCCAGCATGTTGTTAACTGTGTCTGCACCGCGCTGTTTTCTCTCGGCCCCTGTCCCCCTGTGACTTACTGGCGGCACATGTTTTTCCAAGTGTGTTAGGAGTTTTGCTCTCGTATAAAACATGTTATTGTTCCACTTGGTAAAGAGAAAAAGGTGGATTATGAATCTTGTCGACTTGTTCATGTGCTTTACTGGAAACAGAAAATAACGCTTTGCGCCTGCAGAGCTGAGAGGATAATGTCTCATTTACAGACATTTAATTCACGCCGGGATAAATGTGTGAGCAGAAAGACGTAACAAGAGTGATTTTTTCTGAGGGAGAACCACATTCCAAGTCTCCTTGGGTAAAGGAAGAACTGTAGGTTAATATGGCTCTCTGTGTTGTTGGTTTTTTATTTTTGGTTTATTTCTTTATTTTTGAAAAAGACAGAGACAGTGACAGCATTAGCAGGGGAGGAGCACAGAATGAGAGTGAGAGACAGAGAGAGAGAGAGAGAGAGAGAGAGAGAGAATCCCAAGCACGCTCTGTGTCATCAGCATAGAGCTCCATGCAGGGCTCAAACTCATGAAACCATGAGATCATGACCTGAGCCAAAACCAAGGATTGGACACTTAGCTGACCGAGCCACCCAGATGCCCCTGAAGGCTCTCTGGTTTTGAGTGAGGGCTCTGGGTCCAAAAACCTTGGGTTTGGATTCCAGCCCTGACATTTCTTGACAGTGCACTTTGGCCCAGTTACTTAGACTTATTTCGGCTCTGTTTCTTCAAATGCAAATAGCAACACCATTTTCACAGGGTGTATGAAGGTAAGTAACATGAGTAACACATGTGCCAGGCACACAGCAGGTACTCAACAATGACAGTCTTAGGGTTATTTCTGAGGCATTAGATACTGTGCTAAGTACTCATATTTACATCACTTCTTTTTTTAAAATCGTTTTTATTGTTTTTATTTATTTTTGAGAGGAGAGAAAGAGCACGAGCAAGGGAGGGAGGGTAGAGAGAGAGAGAGAGAGAGAGAGAGGGAGACACAGAATCCAAAACAGGCTACAGGCTCTGTGCTGTCAGCCTGCATGGGGCTCAAACTCACGAACTGTGAGATCATGACCTGAGCTGAAGTCAGAAGCTTAACTGACTGAGCCACTCAGGTGCCCCTACATCACTTATTTTTTCAATATTAAAAAAATTTTTTTAAATATTTTTAAGAGAGAGAGACAGTGCAAGCAAGGGAGGAGCAGAGACATAGAGACATAGAATCTGAAGCAGGCTCTAGGCTCTGAGCTGTCAGCACAGAGCCTGATGTAGGACTCAAACTCACAGAGCACAAGATCATAACGTAAATTGAAGTCGGATGCTTAACCAACTGAGCCACCCAAGTGCCCCTTAATTTTTTTATGTTTTATTTTATATTTGAGAGAGTAGGGGAGGAGCAGAGAGATGGAGACAGAATCTGAAGCAGGCTCTGGGCTCTGAGCTGTCAGAACAGAACCCCATACAGGGCTTGAACTCATAAGCAGTGAGATCATGACCTGAGCCAAAGTTGGACACTTAAAACTGACTAAGCCACCCAGGGGCCCCTGTATATCACTTCTTTAAAAAATATTTTTAAATAATACTATGGCTTAGAGACCTATATAATTTCCATTTGATATACCCAAAGCAATTCAATGGCTCACCCACTCAACACTGTAAAGTTTAGTAAGTGGCAGGGCAGAAAGTCGCACTGAAGAAAGCACTCTTCCCATGAGGCAAGGGAAAGAGTCCAAAGAAGCCTGTATCCATCTTCCCCTATACCAGGGCCCCCTTTGTTTCCCGCCCTATAGATTTTGAATGAAGGAATACTGAAAGGAAAAGTTCTACTTGGCTTTTCCAGAAAGCACCTGACATTCTTGCCTGACCTTAAATGTTAATTCTAGATCCTCTTGAGATTCAGTGAGGATGACACTTACCTTGTATTATGGCCAAGAGAATGACAATCACGAAGAAGAAGAAAGTGATATCAAAGATGATTCGATATATCTCATACTCATCGCCTGCTGGGTCTTCAATTTCATCGCCAATCCCCCCTCCAGCACGTACCCCGACATACATGTGGAACATATAGCACTGGAAAAAAGAGACACGATGACTTCCTGGAAGGTTCTCTCTCTAGTTGCTGATCCTCACTCTGGATACTGATGGTCTCTGCATTCTACATTGCCTCTTTTTGTTTCAATATTTGTGATTGTGATGCAAACATGTGGCTCTTACACTCTGCTGTCTTTTAAACAGAACTCAATACTGCACACTCTGCCTAGCACCTTCTGTCACGCTTTGCAGGGAATGAAAAATACCTCAGTAGCATCTGGCATAAGGTAATCCCATTGAGATCACATTAAGGCCAACAAAGCTATGTTTAATTACATTGCTCTTTTTTTTTTCTTTTATCATAACAGACATAGGAAAGAGGAAGGAAAACCTCAATACATAATGAGATGGAATTTCAGAAATAAAGCTAGAAAAAAAACCGGGCCTGATAACACCATCCCCTCATCTGTCATGTATGGAATATGATGCTGAAGATTTTCTACTCTAACGTGTAGAAGAAAGAAGACAGAGAGGAGAGACAAGGAGGAATAACAGCTCATTGTTTAGAATCTGAAACATTAAATGTGAGTCTGTCCTCAAGAGAATGTTTAGTTTATAGACATGCACAGTTGAAGATAGGACCATGGAATGAGGCTAATTACCAAAGTAAATGACTCCTATTTCTCAGGTCTCCTGTCATTCATCTAGCAACATCCATGTCTCTCTGCTTACCTTCATTCTGTGAAAGCTCTGATGTTGACAAAAGGGATTCCATAATATTTCAATAATAGACTTATAGCCATGCTGAAAAGATAGGCAGTCTTATGGATTCTATTATTTAGGCTTAATAAGACACCACATTTTAAAAGTACATAATGCACAGTTCACCTTTGGGGTTTTGATACTGATTTTCCCAACCTTAACCTACACGACCTGGTTATCCCCAGAAATAACAATGGATGGCTGGGAGATGAGGAAGGGTGGTGAACACCCACCTACAGAGGGCTGTCAGGCTCTTAGTTGTCAGATTATCATTCTGCTCCTGAAAGTGGAAAATCTCTTATTCACCTTCCTTTTCACAGAATCAGCTTGAACCTGAACGTCAGAGTTGGAGAATGGGAAGCAATAATTCCGGGAGACAAACTGATAAACTCTGTTCAGAGAACCTTAGTCATGAGGAAGGAAGGTGCCCGGCGCTACCAAATCTGGGGATGCGCAGTTGGTAATTCTCAAAATTCAATATTCTATGGTCCGCCCGCCCCCATCTCCTGAATGGATCCATTCCGGAGTTAATCATTGTTTATGACAGCTTTAGGAAATACTGAGGAAGAACTGTTTCTGGTGGTTTGGTGAAGATCTTTATGAGATCTTTATCCTGACTCAAAAGAAAAAAAATAGGGGGAGAAATAGAAATGGAGAGAGAAAGACAGAGACAGACAGAGACTGGAGACTTGTTGGGAGAGTAGTGTAAAAAAAGTGATTTAGAACCATCCCCTAAGTTGGTTACTTCCTTAGGAGTAACTCATTCTCTCAACTACCTGGGAAGTGTTTTCCAAAATACACAACAGGTCTGAACACCTTCCCTGCAGTTTCTAACTCTGGGGATGTGAGGATGGCTGCTGGAAGACATTTCTGAAGTAAGGCAGGTTTGCAAGGCCTCCCACCGTCAGATGGTGACTGGCGTCTGCACCCACTCAACCCCCACTCAATTTCTGCTTGAGCATCGAGCCCCAAGGTGCCTGAATGACTGATATCAGGAGTGACTTGCCTTCTTTTGCTAAAAATATGTGAATTGTACCTTGTGAAAAAACTTGTTCAAGGAGTTTTTCCTTTTGTGATTAAAGGAGCAAATGTATTTCCTGAGAAAACCTATTTTCTTCTCCTCAAAAACAGGCTAATTGACCCCTGCTCACAAAAGAACTACCTCTTGCCTTTGCTCTGCTAAAAACTTTGCCTTGTATTTGAATGCTAAAGATCCCTTCCTTCCCCAAGTAATAAGCATCTAAGTCACCTACTTCAATCAGTATCAGTAAAGGTTATGCATGAGTCTTCTACCAATCTATGTTCTGGGAAATTTTTACATACCAAAGAATTTGTTATCAGAAATCACTGTCTAAGGCAATTGCCACTTCTGTTTTGTACCCCATACGTTTTTTTCAATAAATAAAGCTGACTCTTGGGTCCGTGCAGAGATGCCTGCCTGGTGAACAGGAAGAAGCTGAGGCTCTCCCACTCCCTTTCGCGGACACCGTCCATCCCTCAGGGAGCCCTGGACCTGCTGGAGCTGGACTCCCGCAGGTGGCCTCATTGAGCTGTGGTTCATAAAGGGCTGCCCTGGGGAGTCATTGTGAAAGAACCACATCTTTCGAGATGAATGTCTTTCTATAGGCCAAGTCAGTCTCCCTGGCTAGTTAGCTACAATCATCATTTTGTCTGGGACTTTGGAATTTTGAATCATGTTTCACTTTCTCCTCATACACTCTTTGAGAAGAGGTTCAAATTCCCTCAAGATACTGATAGTTTAATTAGATTCTCAGGCTTAAAACACTATAATCCTATATAAGGAAGGAAGGAAGGAAAGGACGAAAGAAAAGGAAGAAAAGGAAAGGAAGAAAAGTGAAGGAAGAAAGGAAAGGGAAGGAAGGAAGGGAGGGAGGGAGGGAGGAAGGAAGGAAGGAAGAAAGGAAGGGAAGAAGGGGAGGAAGGAAGGAAGGAAGGGAGGAAGGAAGGAAGGAAGGGAGGAAGGAAGGAAGAAGAGGAGGCATGGGGAGGCAGGCGTGAAGCATCACCGAGTCTGTAAAACTGCAGCTACAGCGCCACCTGCTGCTAGGTATGAAACACTGGCAGGGAACCACATGCCTTTGAAAACCTAAAATGTTCTTCATACCTGCTGGGAACTACCAGAAACAATGAAACCATTGGAAAATTGGCATGTTGCTGAGAAAACAGGGCATGAGTTGAAGAAAATGTATCTCAAGCAAACAATCCCCGACTTCACCCTGTGCAGACTAAATGCTAGAGATGGATGTAAAGAAAAGATTCTCCTTTGAGAGGCACATGCAAGAAATGAAATGTGACCGCCTCCTACCCCATACTCTGTCTTGCTAGCTGCTTGGTTTTGCTAAGCCTTGACTTCTAATGAGCACCACTACAAGCAAGCAGTTGCATTTTAAATGTTGTTGGCTTATTCAAACCTTGCTGCATAGTATTAGTAAGAAGCACATTAAAAGGGGTTTTGAGACCAACTATCGTAAGGTAAATCTAAGTAATGTGGCCTCTGATGTGACCATTTCTAAGAACAGTCAGCTGGATATGAGCATGTGCAAAGCTACATAGACCTGTATGGTTGATCTGCCTGGCCGCAGTGTGGGGGCTCAGATGTTGTTTGTGTCTTAGAACTGAGTTTTCTCTTTTGTGAGAACCTCTAAGGCACATCCTTATGACCACCGACCCCCAACCTCAACCCAGCCAAAGGCAAGATACAAAGCTTATTGTTATGTGCAGAGATAGAAACTCCCAGAACAGACCTGGTAGCAGGTAGTTTCACTGGTAGGGGCAGAAATCCCCTAAACTGAACAAAATCCAGGCCTGGCTCAGTCCTGAGGCCATGGTCGAAAACATCAAGAGGCCTTATGTCCTCACCCTAAAGTGAGGCAAATTTCTCCACCTTCCTCCTACGTGTCCCACGCAACGGTGTAACGTCAACCAGGTAAAGGCAGTTTGTTGTCTTCCTAACACACCTGGTGCTCAAATCATGCCTGGATTCTTCTCATAGTAAGTTCACGGGCAAAATTTACAAAAGCAATGGAGAATACTGAGTCATATTCGAAATGTAGTCATCCAAGGAGACTATTAGGATAACTGAGTAGGGTTAAATAGGACTCATGACACAGAAGGAGTCACCTAGGTGCTACAGGGGACTTATTTTGGTAGGAGGGGGGCAACTGAGGCCACACTGTTCCCACTGCCTAACACAGGCCACTCAATAGCACTACCTGAAGTCATCCTGACTTTCCAGCATGATCCAGTGATTCACCGAGCACCATACCCTCTGGCAGCAAATCATCTCACTCAGCTTTCTGATGCAACCAGGGTGGACTTGGAGATTTAGAACCATGGTGGGGGGTGGGGTGCTTCTGAAATAGAAGTGACTCTCCCTGGAGTCACAGGGGGCACCACTGTCTGCTGCTAGTTATTACTGATTCCTTTGTACCTTGTTGACTCCTCCAGCTGTCCGTTCCCCTCTCTGCCCCTAGCCAGCTGCTACCCCAAGTCTTTAAGGTCACTGGGTAGAGGGAGATATTAAAGGCAGCTCCCTCAAGAAGAGAGGAAGGGTCTCTAAAGTAACTTCCGTACTGGTGGTAAAGTGTCGTATGTTAGCAACTACCAGGGACAAATCTCTTACCATGTTAAATTTCTTCTCTCCCTAATCTGTAGTCCTACTCCCTGTAGGAACCCTTGTTATCAGTTTCCTATGTATCTTTCCAGAAATGCTGTGTCCATTCATTAGATCTAACATATCTAATGTGTACATTCTCGTGTGTGTGTGTGTGTGTGTGTGTGTGTGTGTGTTTACAAAATCAAGATCTTATCATAACACTGTTCAAGCTCTTGCCTCCCCCTTCCCCACTTAAATCCAATCTGTATGCCTTTCTATAATAGCATGTGTAGATCTCTTATTTTTTAAAATTTTTTTTACATTTTTTTTTGAGAGACAGAGAATGAACAGGGGAAGGGCAGAGAGAGAAAGAAACACAGAATGTGAAGCAGCCTCCAGGCTCTGAGCTAGCGGTCTACACAGAGCCTGACGCGGGGCTCAAACCCACAAACTTGAGATCATGACCGGAGCTGAAGCCGGATGCTCAACCGACTAAGCCACCCAGGCGCCCCATCTGGCTTATTTTTAAACAGCTACCTACTTTTCCATTATGTGGATTTGCCGTAATTAATTTCGCTGGGACTCGATTGGCATGATTTACATTATTTCCAATCTGTGATTGTAGCAAGTATCTTTAAGCATACAGGAGTCTATTTGTAAACAAACATTTAAATCAATACGGACAAGTTGAATGAAAAATGTGACAGATATTGCAAAATTTCTCTAAAATTATTGTGTTAATTTAAATTCCCAACAAGTGTTCATGGAAGTGTCAGTTTTCCCCTCAATTAAATAACTGTAGGTATTAACAATCTTTAATATTTTGCAAACCTGACAGATAAGAAGTGGCAGCTAATTGTTTTGATTTGCATTTCTTTAATTATAAGAGAGGGTAAGTATCTTTCCCAATCTGTAAGCTGACTGAATTTTATGTGAGTTGTCTAGGGACAGTTTGTTCATTTTCCTCTTGGCTTGTTTGTCTCCTAGTGATGTGATGAAGGCTTAGTAATTAAGGACACTGGCCTTATGCTACAATGTTGAATACATTCACCCCAGTTTTTCATTTGTCTTTAAGATTATGCTTACAATCGTTCCTTTTTAAAGTAATTCTTCAGGACCCCATGCATCTTTGTTTTTAGGACATACTCAGAAAGACCCATTTAAAAATTGTTATTATTTCAAAAGTCAAATTCTAACTTTTATCCTTTTTTTTGCATTAAAATGTGTTCCATTCAGAATTTATGTTGATTTAAAGAACTAAGTTGGTATCAATTTTTATCAAAATTTCCCCAAAAGCATATCAAGAATTATTGAATTCTTTTTTTATTTCCTGATTTCAAAAGCCATGTTTTATCAGACTTTTAATTCCCAGGTGTACCTGCATGTATTTCTAGACTCTCCACTCTGTCCCACAGATGTATCATTCTCTAGTACAAAATCTGCCTTAAGTATTAATAATATTAGTAGTTCCCTCTCACTACTCTTTTGGGATGTTTATTTTTTCTAGAGTAATTTTACTATAAGTTTTTTGGTCTCCTACACCACTCACCCCAACTATGTAGGTATTTTGATTTGATGCTCACTAATGAATTCCTCTCTTTTCAGCTCGAGGTAGGTGTTTCCAATCTAAGATCTCACCTAGAGTAACTTCTGATTTGCCAATATCAGAATATCAGAGGGTGGGTTATGGAAAAGGGAGAGAGCAATATTAAAGCCTTAACATCTTTCAGTTTTAAGCCAAGACTAAAAAAGTAACTTAAGCCATGATACTGAATAGTTAAGCAAAAACTAAGAGTTCTGGTAAGAGGTACATTTTTGGACTTTAGTGATGTCAGTTAATATCATTAAAGTAAACAAATAACAACAGCTTCAAAATATTCTCCAAGGAAATGATTTTACCCACTGTCAGGGAATCTATGAACCAATTCCGCTAAAGTGTTTATTCTAATCCAGTTCTAAGTTTCTTATGCAAAAAATCTACTGATTATTAGGCTGGTGCAGCAGATGTGTAAAAATGGTAGAAATGGTCCTTGATATTCCATAAAAGAATGAATACTTGATTCTTTAAAGAGCCATACTGGGTATGCTATTTTCTATTCTGCATGGTTAAAAGACAACTATACAACCACTCATATTGAAGAAGCAGGAGAATTTTTCATTTATATGAGATCAAAGCATATGAACTTACCGTTAGCATATCATCACATTTCATATCTGGTGTATCACCATCTTCACTTTTATTGTAGAATTTTCGGAAAAAATTGAATGCCACCACAGTATAGAGGTATACAACAACAGCTAACAGGCCGACGGTTAATACGAGCTGGAAAGCAATGTGATATTGAACACGCGTTAGAAGGGCAGGGCATATAGGACTGGCATATTTGACATCAGTGTGGGGAGGGGCACCTTCTCTGAGCACGTAGCTGGGTTTAGTGACTAGAAAGTAATGGGATCTGTGCCTTACGCCATACCTTTTCACCCACAGTGGGGAAATTTATTTTCATATTGTCTTTATTTTACCAAGTGGTCAGATTCTTTTATGCAAAAGTTGGCTACTTAATTGGTTAATAAATGCATTCTCCAGTCTGATTGACTTTCACAACCAAATTGATCATAATATGCATGTGCTAAAAATATGACTTTCACCGAGTTGGTGAAAATATGTTTCTGGTTATATCACAAAAAATCTAAACACACTAAAATGCATTATTTTTTACCTCTACCTTCTCTGATGACAATGAATCCCTATGTTCTTGACTGGGGCAGGATATATAAAGTCCTTCGAAAATCATTTTATAATTATCTGGAGAAAACATGCTATCTGAATAGAAGGCTTAATTCATTTCCATAATGTCACTGTAAATTTCTACATATTTTAACATAAGGACTATTAAGATTTCTATATTTCTGCAAGTAAAAATTAGTATCTCAAAAAGAAAAGGAATAATCCCAACAAAATTTCAGAAGTGAACTGAAAGCAATGCCAAACGTTTTGTGTGACAATACATAATAGATTCAGAATCTCCAGTTCTTTAAATATATTAGGAGCTCAATGCTATGAATCAATAAACACTTTTTGCTGATGTCCTAGTCACATTCAGAAATTAAAGTGACATAGAGAAGAACAATGTGTTGAAATTTAGGAAACTAAAAATCATGATAATTTAACTGTGAGTCCTATGAATTTAACTATGGACACGATTCACATGTTTTGGAGGGACACAGATTTAAAAATACACTGAATTACAAAATTCTGGAAAGGAAGGACTCTGTTAAACCAAATAACTATTACAGAAATGTGTTACCTCCCAGTAGACATGTGATAGAGGATGATCAATAAATACATGCTTCTATAATGAGTTTATGAATAATGAAACTTTTCACATTACAACTGGGCTCCATTAAAACATAAATTGATTATCTGGAACTGAGCCAGTATGGAAGTACTTGGAGTATAACCTTGCCAAGTATGAAACATTATGATTCTTTCTGTCCAATTTAAAAGTGCAGAAAAGACCACATGATATCCACTTTTTAAATATCACATTAAACTAAGAATACGGCACCTTGTATTTTATTACTACTATAACTAGTGCATCAGGATTCTGGCAACACATTTCAGTTCCCTCTGGTGTCAGAGTAAATATCATATTAGGAAAAAAATAACTATTTTCTCCAGTGTTTTGTATGTGCCGAGGCCAATGCTAACACCTCCACATTTATGTTCTAATTTTTCTCAGAAACTCTAAAAGGTAGGTAATTTCATCATATTCATTTTACAGAGTGAGTTGAGATTTAAAAATATGAAATCAGTTATCCAAGGTCACACAGTTAATTGGTCAAGCCAAGACTTGAAGGTAGGTACAGGGGACTCTTCAACCAATATTCCTTATTGGTTTGTAAAAGAAAAAGTGTGTAGCCTTCATTCACAAAAATCTTTAAAACTGTATGTTGCCATTGGAGGTTGGGTTTTATTTTTGTTGGCATATTTGTTTATGGGTTTTTTTTAGGAGGTAAAAAAAAATTCAACTTTTACCTGCTTGCCATTGTGAGTTACTGATGACAAGATGGTTCTTAATGTCTTGAATCCCATGGCAATGTCAAGAAGATGAGCAGCAAAAAAAAAGTTGTTATAGTGTCCCAGAATGGACATAGTCATATACCAGGCCAAGTAGAGGAAAGACTGAGAAGACAAACAGGAACGAAGCATATGAGAAAACAGAAGGAGTGACTATTGTCCAAAGCTAGTCTGATTTCCTTCTACTATAATCATTTTGTTTATTTTGCCTCCTTAGTCTCTCCATTTATACAATTCATATTAGTTATATCAGTTTATGTATTTTATTTAGTCTCAGAGGTTCAATATCTTTCTCTCTTTTATATAAGAGAGGTTGTTCTTATGTATCTTCCCATAGAGAGAATTTTACTGACCTAATACTCAATAGCAAGGTATTTTCACCTTAGCACTACTGAGAGTTTAGACTGAGTAATTCTCTGTTGCAGTGGCTGTCTGATGTACCGTAAGATGGCCAGCCGCGACCCTGGTCTCCACTCACTAGAGGCCAGTAGCACCCCCTCCCCAGCTGTGAAGATGTCTCTGGACATTGCCAAATGTCACTGGGAGGACAATATTTCCCCCATTGAGAGCCATGCTCTACAGTCAAGCCAAAAACCAACCATCCCTCCCCTTTCTCATTTTTCAGATATTCCATAAATCAGTGTTTGTGGAGACCTACTAGTTGTAAGAGATTATATGAACTATTTTATTAACCAAGCATCTCACTTTATGTGAGCCAAAACAAGTCTAGGAGAAAATGCAAATACTACTTAATGTCACTGAAGGCTATAATAAACCTAATAATATATTTGGTACTACCTGTAGGAATCTTGTTTATAATCAATGTAAGGAATTCACTTTACAGAGATTAGATGTATAAATGTATATGCTTTTTGAGGGGAGGAGAATGAATAAAGTATAAAAGATACTGCGGTCATGCTTACTTTCTGGATTATAGTCCCTTGGGCATAAGAGTGTTTTGCCATTGGAGTCAAGAGTTACCTACTTTGGGAAGGGGTGGAAACCTTCATTTTGACTAGAATATATCTTAAGCTTTAACAGAGAATGCAAAGAAGACAATGGGGGCTGAGGTGGTATAAAGCTTCTATGGGTAGTTTAAAGCTGTAGTTAGGCACTGGGTGGAAGACAACAGAATTTGAAAATAGACACTGAGATAAGACTATGCAGAATGACAGTGTGGTTTGAGAGTGAGTTTCTGTTTCAGAAGATGAGGCTGGAAATGTACAGCGGGGCTGGAAGGCCTTCAAGCCAGGTTAAGGGATATGGGCACATCCCATAGGTGCATGAGAGTCCCCGGAACACCATACAGAAAAACGGTATGTGAAAAGCAGCATCTTATGAAAATGCTGTCTCATATATTCGCACATAGAGTCTCTCATTTTATTCTAGCCAGACTCCTGAGAAGTAGGTAGCTTTAGCCCCAGATTTACAAACAAGGAAAATGAGCTCACTTAGGTCAAGCTACTTAGTTTCTTAAAGTAGATATAAGTGGCAGAACCATTATGTTAGGACTCTACAGACCAACCCTGCAGGGAGGGTTAGGAGAGGCATGACTATCAGCAGAACTGGCCAGGGTAAAAGGGAGAATCACAGAGGGCAGAAAAAGGCACAGAATTGAATGTATATATTAGTAGAAGGAAAAGGAGTCCAAGCTGGTCATGTGGACATAACTAGCAAGAAGAACAAAAATACTAACAGAAAGAGGAAATGAGGGACAAGGGGGCTGCGTTTAGCGGGGAAGAGTGAGGAGCAGAGAGATACTTTTGTCACAGGACGTTTGGATGGACACATCCAGCAGGCTGTTAAGAAATGCAAAGGCTGAGGAGAAAGGACAATGTCCGTGGGCAAACAATGAATAAGGAGACTAATATAGGTGGTCAGGGGAGCCAAGGATACGTGTGCAGATGACATAGGTGCTATGCTTAGCGGGCCAGATTTCACAAGTAAAAACACAGTCTGCCCAGTTATGGTTCAATATCAGGTAAAGAATAAATAATTTTTAGATTAAGTATGTTCCATGCAATATTTGGGATATACTTACATATAAATATAAATATGTAAGTATGTATATATTATATATTATATTACAGGTATAAAAAATACCTATACCTAATAGGTATGTATATGAACCTATATATAAACATATAAATATAATACGTAAAGATTTAGTTATCTGTAATTAAAAATTTTTATAATGTTTTTTATTTATTTATTTTTCAGAGCGAGAGGAAGCAAGCAGGGGAGGGACAAAGAAAGAGGGAGACACAGAATCTGAAGCACACTCCAGGCTCTGAGCTGTCAGCACAGAGCCCGATGCAGGGCTCAAAGTCAGAAGCTGTGAGATCATGATCTGAGCTGAAGTCGGACACTCAACAGACTGAGCCACCCAGGGGCCCCTAGTTATCTGTAATTTAAATTAAACTAGGAACCCTGTACTGCACCTGGTAAGCCTAGCTGTGTTTCACACAGAAACAGCACTGTTGACCACTGAAGACATGCTGAGAAGTGGCTGGCCAAACAGAAGCCATGAAACTACAGGTGAATGGATAATATATCAGAATAATATATCAGAAAGGAGTCTGATAAAGTCTGTCCACGTCTGAATTCTCTGGAGGCAAGAAAGCTATAGCAGGACAGGTATCTCGCATGACACAAGTACTGCGGCACATGAGGAGGCCAAGGAGGAGTGACCTTAGCTAGCCAAAGCCAAGATGGCCAGTCTACTTGAATGGAAAATGGCAGTGCAAGAGATGAGGTGGTTTCCTTTTATTTAGGGGAGTTGCTTCCATTATTAGAAGAGAAATTTGCTGAAGACATTAACAGTTGACAGTTCTAAAAGATACTTCCAAGACTTATTTTTTGAGATCTTTGGAGAGTTCTCTAAAAGACCCAGAGATCCAGGCCCATGACTGGGTATGGTAGGGGTGGGGACAGAGGCAGAAGAATTTGGGGGGTGTCATGGGTCTTTAGGAAATAGAATTACCATTCACTATAAAAGTCACTGCTAATTAGAGTGAGATTTTGAGACTAAATGAGATTTCCAAGGGAGACAAAACAGAAGCAAACACAGAGGAGGGTCTAGGACTAAGCCTTTGTTTTGCTTGTCAGTTCCCTTTCACAGGAGGTGTGTGAGGATGGTAGGGGATTATGAGCCAGCAGGAGGAGAGGAGCTGGGACTAGACAGCAAACATTTGTAGTTGATCCATTCAGCAGAGTTTCATGACTATCTCCAGCAACTTCCCAGAGACAGCACATGGGAGCATACAAACAACTGATAGTAATGATTTTTTTTTTTTAATTTTTATTGTCAAATTGTTTTCCATACAACACCCAGTGCTCTTCCCCTCAAGTGCCCTCCACCATCACCACCACCTCTCTTCCCCCC